>NC_056727.1:38431344-38518844 GCF_019279795.1 Protopterus annectens | reverse complement strand
TGACTGTCCTGCAGGTGGTGGGGTCTGAAACTCATGTGTCTATCATAACTTCATTACTTCCACCACCAGCTATTTGCCAAACTAATATACATGTCTTGAGGTATAGAACACACACTATGATGGCTTATATCTGGTCATTCAGTGCTGATCTGCACAGTTGACAGGTATGGTCCACTGTCCACAGAGCCAGACTCTATGTCCATAGCAGTTATTCAGCAGGACATCATTACAACTCATGATGGCACATATAAATCTTTCCACATCATCTATCCCATTATTACAGACCAAGTACTACATTCAATTACATGCATATATGTTTCACATACCTGTTGTAGTATTGTCCTCTCTTCTAGGTACACTTTTATGTGTCCCTTGTGTTGTATAGGTTTGGTTTGGTTTGTAGTTTTAGTTGTTTTAGTTATTTTATTATTTTATTTTTCCTCTTTCTCTCTCTCTCCACTACAGAGATTGAGCTGCTTTGAATAGGTTGCAGCATGGATTTTGTAGGTGATGCTAATGATCAGGTGATGGCCGTTGCACCAATCATTGTTCACCATTTGCTAATTGCATGCAGCCAGCTGCGTAGTACTTCCAATTACCAATGTCATGGCAACCAACTACTATAAATTACTACATCATGTGGGCATTGTCCCTTTACCTTTCCTGTATGGAAGACATCCTTCCTGTGTGTGGGCAGCAGTGTTACAGACAGCAGGTAGCAATACCTTTTACAACAGGACTTGCAGACACAGGCCAACTACATATTTGTATAAGTTTCCAGACCTACGGACAGTGTGAGTATTGTTATTATATGCATTTTATACCGCTAGATTTACAGGGTTTGTGTGTACATGCTAGTTTAGCATGGAATGCAGTCTATCTGCATAGCTCTCAACTGTGGGCCTATCCACATGATGGCCAGAAGATTGGCTATGTTTTGTCTGTCCACCACACAGGTCTTGTCTCTGATATATCAGTGGCATTCTGTCTGAGTGCTATCAGAACATGGCTGCATCCTTTTGTATTTCTGACTTCATATTCCTGAGTAAGGGTATGTTGCAACCAGTCCTATAACACTAGCAACTTTCACAGTGTATAACAGCAATATTGCAAATATATCTCTGTGTTCCAGCCTCTGTCCTCCACCTATATACCAGGCTTTGTCCATATGTCATGCAGTAAGAGGTTGTTAAGTAGTGGCCTATCATTATTTAGTGCTGTCATTCTTGCTATCATTCCACTGATGTTGTGGACTCCCACACATATTGTGGGATACATATATATGTGGACTACAGCTGGACAAAATGTGTGTAACCTTGTACAGTCCAGAGGTCAGTGTATGTAACACTGTTATATGCTCTTGTAAGTCAGTCTATGAGGGAGGGGTATGCACCATTTTTAACCTAGGCTGTTACAACATGCGAGGGATATCAGTAGTAAGACACATGAAGGTATATGGCTGTACATTTTCATACATTTCACCATGGGAAAAGTGGTGGGCTAGAGCTTACTGTCTTACAGACAGTTCTGTTTGTCAGTGTGATAGTAATGTTTTAAGTTAAGCATTGTTATGTAATAGATATATTTTCATTGTGACAACTTAATTCTTTTCTCCCTAGGGGTTGAGTACAGAGGCTAATTGGAGGCTGCTGAACTACATCTGTAATTAATTAGTGTTGATTGATTCTTATCTTCCAGGTCAGTGTTTCTTTACTGTTGTACTACTTGAAGGCCTTGGCCTGGACAGCAACATATGTTATGCTTTCAGATTACTGTATCAAATGTTTTGCTTGAAAGTTGCATTACTCAGTTATTATGTATTTCAAACACCTAACTGCTACATTAAATGGCATATGCAACTTAAATAGTACACAGATAAACATTTCTATGTACACAAACCTGTGTGTGGTGTCATATCCTTTGACTTGTCTGTGGGTATATGCTTCATGCAATAATTGTCTTTAGTATGAAAGAATCAAACACTGGCCAGTTTAACAGATGGCAACTGTAGGAATCCTGGCTGTTTGATATGCTGTGCACCCTCAAAATATGTATCTTCTTATATATATCTATATGTAGTAATATATGTATATGTGTATGTATGTGTATATGGGTCACCTTCAGATGCCCGAAATCGCATTTCACCGACATGGAATCCGACGGGTCAAAAACAACGACAACGCAGATGACCGACAAGGTGAGAACCCGATGGACTCGGTAAGTGTGCGATAGAGTGAGGGATTTAGTGTTAGGGAGCAGACAGGTAAATGTGCGATAGTGAGGGACTGTGGGTTTAGGGGTGGGTTAAGTGAGTTAGGGTTAGGGTGCAGGTAGGGTGTGTGTGCGATAGTGAGGGACTGTGGGTTTAGGGGTGGGTTAAGTGAGTTAGGGTTAGGGTGCAGGTAGGGTGAGTGCGGTAGTGTCGGATCTTGGGGTTAAGGGTGGGTAAGTGAGTTAGGGTTAGGGTGCAGGTAGGGTGAGTGTGCGGTAGTGTCGGACCTTGGGGTTAGGGGTGGGTAAGTGAGTTAGGGTTAGGGTGCAGGTAGGGTAAGTGTGCGGTAGTGTCGGACCTTAGGGTTAGGGTTTGGGTTATGGATAGTGGATATGTTATGTAGTGTACTGTGTTGTTTACGTGTAGTGTGTTGGTGTAATGGTATTCGGTGTTTTGCTTTGTCGGTATTTTTTGTTGTCGGTCTTTTGGTGTCGGGTGATTTGTGTGTCGGCGGTTTATAAAGGCATATGAAGGTGATCCGTGTATATACATATATATCTATATATATATATATGTGTGTGTGTGTGTGTGTGTGTGTGTGTGTGTGTGTGTGTGTGTGTGTGTGTGTGTGTGTGTGTTTGTATGTATTATTGGAATGTTTACTGCTTCCACATTGTACATTCCCTATGATAAACAGACTGTTCTGCATGATATGTTATTGATATCATCCTGACATCATACAGCTGAGATGGATTACTGTTAACTTGTTGTGGTTATGTTGTGTAGGGTCCTGGTTATGAGACTTGCAAGTGTTGGTTACTGTGTTGCAAGGCAGATCTGTTCATCTGTGGAGGAGGGGATGATATCAGTAATTACAATAGGTACTTATTTTGGGCCCCCTCACCCCATTAATGGTGCCTTTGGTCATATATTTATTTGTTGTGTTCTTTTATGTGTGTGTGTGTGTGTGTGTGTGTGTGTGTGTGTGTGTGTGTGTGTCTGTGTGTATATATATATATATATATATATATATATATATATATATATATATGTGTGTGTGTGTGTGTGTCTCTCTCTCTCTCTCTCTCTCTCTCTCTCTCTCTCTCTATATATATATATATATATATATATATATATATATATATACAGGCATCTACATATATAAATACATTTCCCCTACTGTTGAATGACTGTGCTGGATGATATGTTTGAGAAAACATCAGTTATTTACATCTGAAATGGTTTAGTGGTAAATCACTTTGGTTCTAGTGTGCAGGATCCTGGGTTTGATAGTTGCAACATCTGATTATTTTGTTGCTGGGCAGAATAGGGGCTGTTTAAGACAGAGTGATTAACGCATTTTAAAGCAGTTGTACGTGGGTTTGCATGGGTTTGCATGGAGCTAAGCAACACTTATGTGAGCTTAGCTTCACTTACGGCCGCTTAAACCAGTGCTAATTTCAAATAAAGAAAAGAAAAAAAGGGAGATAGGAAAGTGGTGAAATTGGGGAAAGTAGGGGGACAAACAAGAGGAGAAACAAGTAGGGATGTGCAGGATGGTGTAGGAAAAGACCATAGCTCTGCATTTCTTTGGCAGCAACAGCTGCTTTCAATATGGGAAATTTAGAATTTGGAGCCTCACACCCTACATGGAGGTGTGTGGCCATCATACAATACGGATGATTGGTAGTGTACATGTCTCTGGGTGAAATGCAGAGCTATGTAAGGGACATGATTTTTTTGTGGGACAGATGCCTTTTCTTTAAGGTGAGAGTGGGATGTTAAGGAAGGATTATTGGTAAGTGTGGTGAGGGAGGTTTGGTAGGGGAGTTTGCATTTGCAGACAGTCAAGACAGCAGACAGAGGTGGTGTATGACACATGGGGGGGTAAACACCTTGACGGGGTGGGTGATTGACAATCTGAGGCTCATGAGCTCCCAGATGGTAGTATTGGCACTGATGTCCCCACCTGATGGCAGTCACCACTATTCCCTCATAGCCACGAAGGTGACTGTGCTATGGGCTGGGCTGGAGGAGCCACCTGCCCTTCTAGCTGCGACAGCCTGCCTCCACCTGGCACAGGCAGTCATCCAGCTCCATCTGGAGGGCACTGTGCACCATGTCACAGGCCTTGTCCCAGGTGACAACGTCCTCACCGTGCCCACTTGTAGGGGGGGAGTGAGCCCCATCCCTTGCAGTGGTTCCACCTGAGGGTGGTGCAGGACCAGCAGATGAGGGAGGTCTGTTTTGGGTCCCAGACATGTTGGGACCCAGTGCCTCTGCCAGGTGGGGTGGGAGAGGCAGATCTGCTGGGATCTGCCTTCCCATATGCGCTATGGTGTGGAAATTAACAATGAATATTGGTTAGTCATGCACATTACATTACAACATTAGTCAAAATAGCATGCATGGATATTTCCATTAACCCAAAACAGTGCAATTATAACATTGCCATGGCAAACAGAACCCATGCATATATGGAATGGCATTCAGGGTTGCAACATCATGCCAGTTAGTGGTATGTCAGGCAGGCAATAAGATGATTATTCAACAGGGGATATTAGTATGCACACAGTTTAAACAATGATAAACCAAATGGAATAATGGTCCCAACAGTAGAGGTCTGTTTAGGAACATACCCATGTTGGTTTCAGTGTGATGGTTGGATCAGTTGAGTGGTGGGGGAAGGGAACAGATTCAATTGACAACTGCTATCAAGTATATTTGTCAGTACACTACTATTCACTACTCGACATTCTGACCACACTTACACACTACCTGGGCCATGGGGCTGCTACAGCACACCAACAGCTGTAGATATCAACAGAGCAATTGTACCCTTATTTTAGTTATACACATAAGACCTGTTTCTGTACCAATGTCTTTACCTGTGGGCCTATGCAGATGAACTGTGTGCACATAACATTGCTGTTTCTACACATGTTTCAGATTCACATATTAGCTGCAGGCCTTGGAGTGTGTGTTGTGTCTTTCACATACATCTACTGTGACATTCTCTGTGTGCAGGTTTCTTGGCAACTAGGGAAACTATCCATGACGGCGTGACACTTGAGCAGCTTGTCAGACTGCAGAGTGTGGATGTCTAGCTTGCATTTATTTGTAGGACTGGGGCTGATCAGCACAGCAATTGTACACCTTTCATAGTTATACACAGCATACTAGTATTTCTATTCAGATTTCTTTACCTGTGTGCCCTGTATGGAAAATATATGTGTTACAGTACATTATTTTTTTTTATTCAGATTGCAGTTTAAAACTGTAGAACCAGACTGAGATGTTAGTGGTGGTCCCTGGATTCGAACTGTGCTGTGTGTTCAAAACTGAACTAGAGGTCTAGTCCTTATCAGACTGAGTTACTGGGAAAGTGTTGTGTGTTGTTTGTGACATTTCTATCTAGTACATATTTTTGTGCACAGTACTTTTATTATGATATGTTGCATTATTTGTTTCCCATTTTCAGTACAAATTATGCATACACAACAGACATTGGCGTCACTGTTTGTGAAACGTGCACATTAGCTGGATTGCACATTTGACTGTTTTACAACTACATACTGCAATTTAGATTCTTGAGTTCACAGTGTAGGTTTTAGGTCTGCACATGTTAGCCTTTTACATTTCTCAGTAAAGTCACAGCTACATACAGCTGAAATCAAAAGGTTAACTCAGGACAATGTTGGCAGACAAACAAGTAAAACACATTCTGATGGGAATATGCACTGTTGCTTTTTTCCATTTATTTGACATGCCCATTCTAAAGTATGCAGACAAGCAGTGCTAAATCAGTTCACCTCAGTTAATGCATTCTGCAGGACATACACATTTCTATTTATCAGGTACAAGTGAGATGACACACACCAGTGTTTGGGATCACATTTATTAGTTTTGACATACATATCTGTGTACAACTCAGAACTCCACAATTACTATTCCTGCATGATCTGCACAGGGGAATGCTTTTCATTTTTAACTGTTACAGTAGCCCTGACATGGCACTTTCTTGGCAGGTTCACCCAGACACACTCATACATATTCTAATATTCCTCTCCTGGTTATTGTACCTTGTTTGCTACTGATATCTGTATGATACAGCAGCTGGGAATACTCCATTGTAACACGGGCAGCCTGACACAGTGATTTATTCCTGACCTTTACAGCACAATTATATATACAAGCTGTACTACCATTACTATAATTTTCATTTCTTACTGCTAATAGTAGGGGGTATTCTGTACTCACCATACTGCATATACAACCAGGCCAGTCACTGGGCATGAGCCTGCACATTTCGGGACCTCTCCACAGCAGCTGTATGGGGAGGAGACATCACACCTGTACAGTCACAAGTTGAACTTTTTCCATACTTAGAGATACATAAGACATACTTACAGACAGGTGGGACATCCTGCACTTGGGCTTATTGGATCCACTGGTCCAAGAGTGCACCCCTCCTCAGCTTTGGGTCATTATGATGATGACATACCTGCTCACCAGTCAGGAGTATGCCAGTGGCAATGGTGAGATCACATGCAAGCTGGTCCTAGGCCTCCACTTTGTACTGCAAGCCCTGGTACTGGCCCTGAGGCAGCCTGCAATCATGTTTTTAACTAGGAGCCCAACCATGACCCTGGATTCCTGGATTCTGTAACATTGCACTCGGAAGTGGACACCTTCTCCAATGCTAGACATTTTGGTCCTGCTGTGTACAATCCCAAATGGTTATGGCTGTACTCCCACCTGTGCGGTTTAAATAGGGCAGTTTTCCCGCACTTTTTCTTCATTGGCCAGCTTTAATATGCTGCACTATGCTCAGCTCTGTGCAAATCCACATAGCAATGCTTACACCAGCTAAGCAGAGCTGAAATCAGATAAGCAATGCTTACACTAGCAAAGCATTGCTTAAATCTATTTTTTTCATTACATTTATACATTTTTTTTACATTTGTATTTTACATATTCCCACCCCTACTGTGCTACATGTGAGCCATATGAGTGACATCTGTCATTCACATCCCTTAAAAGTTTATTAAATAATTTGCCAGGGGGGATTTGAACCGAGCATGTTCAACATGCTATACCATGCCAGTACTACTATGCTACAGCAACTTGATGATGTGCTTTATCACAGTAACACTTGTCTATCATTTTTAGGATTTCAGCCAGGCAAAGCATAGTGGTGCGCCACACAAACAAGCTGCACGGCGGTTAAACTTCAGAATTCATGAAAAAAATATTATTACATTTTTTATTTTTTATTCATTTCCTCTTGCCCTACTGCTTCCATGCATGTAGTGGGGCAAGAGTGCATACATTTGGGGTTGTGCACTTGAAGGCTGCTGCCTTCTAGACGTTTGTGGTTTTTATTTTTTTTTCAGTGTCCGCGGACACTAAAATGTTAGCTATTTACATTTCAGTGACTGCAGACACTTGTTTACTATATAATATTAGAGCCAACCTCTAATATTATAGCATAATGCTAAATTACCCATGGTTGGCGTGGTTTGGTGGCGGCCCCGAGGAAAAACAAAGCCAACCGTGGGTAAATTTAGCATTACCCACACCCAGAAGTGGGTTATTATACTATGCTATATTTATGACATTATTTAAGAAAGAAACTATTGCTTTTCTTAAATAATGGCATAGTATAATGTCTGTTTACTGCCCTTCCGCAGATGTCTGGCATCGCGGCAGTTCTGATGTACTGCACCCGCGCAGTACATCAGAGTTGTGAGAAAGCAAGATCTCCGTTGCTTTTAATCTCGCTATGTTAAATGAGTTTAACATAGCGAGATTTTAAAATAAGCAACGGACATCTCCGTTGCTTATTTTAAAACATTTAAAAAAAGCAACGGAGATCTCCGTTGCTTATTTGTGTCGCTATGTTAAACCCATTTAACATTATACTAATGGAAAAGTCCGGACATTTTCCATTAGTATAACTCGATTTACAACGGGCACGCTGGCCAATCAGCGTGCACGTTTTGGGGGGATCATGGTATAATATATATTTTGATACTCATCTGTGTCAGAAAGTGCCATACCGTACTTTCAGAGTGAAGGGGGTGTGTTTCAGATGCAGGCACTGCCGATACATACCCCCTGCACTCGTTCCTGGTTCGTGTCCATTTAGTTTAGATAGCAGCACGCCTTCATCCTTATGCAAGGCATGCTGCTATCCTAAATGGACACGAACCACTCTGTGCAAGAATAGCCTTATTCTTGCACAGAGCTTCATGAATCCAGGGGATGGTTTCTTAGAAACAACTTAGAAAGAATGAAAAGAAGACAATAGTTGCACTGACTTTGTGAAAAAAATGCAAATTGATATATACAATTTTTTACATTTTATAACTATAGCCAAACAGGGAGAATGCATCCCTTTTTCGAATATCTATCTACAGTATATATATATATATATATATATATATATATATATATATATATATATATATATATATATATATATATATATATATATATATCTGTGTGTGTGTGTTTGTGTACAGATAATGTATTATGTAAATTTCTGTGACATGCCACTGTCATTTTAAACACAAAATCAGAGTATCCATATATATTGTCATAATACATGCAGATGCACAGGCACTCATATGGGTTTATATGCATTGTTCAATATGATTATACACACAAACCCACACACAAGGATGATAATATTTGCATTTTATAACTAAGTAAGCACAGCATGGTATGTTTTCATTATATTCATATGGGTTGGATTGTCACGAGATGTCTTTTTAAATGCAAGATCATAGCTTTAACATATATTGTCAGAACACATGCAGAAGCATCCACACTCATGCATACTGAAACATGATCATACACAAAGAAACTAACAATCACAAACATGCAGACAGGCAGATACACACACACACACACACACACACACACACACACACACACACACACACACACCTAGATACACTCAAAACATTCTAACTGCAAGAAGATATAAACATTCCATTGTGATGGTGATGTGAAAATATGTTTGTAAATTTACATAATGTGCATTTGTGTTATAATAAGAACGGGACCTTATTCACCACAATATACATTAGATTGTTTCATTCTACAAAAATAAACTTTACTGACCAATGACTATAATTGTCATCATGCAGTTCAAGTGTATGCTTTACATTCTGTTCAACAAGAGATTAACATATCTTGTTGTAAGCAAAGTACCTCTGCTTTTACAGAAAGACAAAAAAATGAATACTTCAGTTTTGATCTTCTGATCTATCACACATTCTAATTAGAAAAAGTACAGACTTGAGTAACAAAGGTGTAAACATTTGATCAGTTGTAATGTAATCATGACTTAATTAATACATGTAAATCGTAATCACTTCAGGGACTTTGAGTACTACAATTATGCTAATGAATGATTTTATAAATGCTAAAACAGGTAATCTTCAAAAAGTAGCAATAAAAAGGTCATAGTACAAGCTGGAAAAAAAAACAGACAAAAGTTGATTGACACAAATGCAAACAAGAATGCTTATATAGTTTTCAAAATCTATAACCCTCTCACCTCACTTCGTATAAAATAATAGCATTAGTTCATTTCTTGCTGGGCAACTGTACACTGCAATGTTCATGTTAACACAAACAAGTTTATCTATTTATTTATTTACATATGGATGCATTCATTAATTGGATACTCTTTGAACACTTAGAAGATTCATTAGATGTATTCTGATTCATACACTTATTATAACTACTGTGGTTTTATGTATAACAACTAATACATTATGCAGACACCTACAGTGGAAAATGAATATTCACTGACTGGCATGCTACCTAAAAGCATCACAATGATTGCAAAAGGAAGCAGTTAATTAGCACAATTTGATCATCTAATGATGTGCTAAAATAAAATTGCATTGCTGTAGTCACTTTTATGTTCACACAAAATTTGCAACGTAATGTCACACATGTAAACCTATTTATTAATGGAATAAAGGAATAAAAGTAAATGATGGAACACATGCAGAGGCTCCCTTTTAGTCAATAATTATTTCAAAATCCCTAATCATATAGTCATGCCTTGATTCATTAGTTCTACTCTTTGGCATGAAACAGAAAGTAGCTCAATTTGTAAGCATCTCAGCATAGAGGATTAAGGGTTTGATCCCCTCAGTGTTTATTTGTATACTGTGTGACTTTGAGAAAATCAATTAACCAGAGAGTGCTCATAGGTCATGCAAGAAAAAAGGCTTGAGACTATCAGGCTTGGCTAGTTAAACAGTTACTATAAATAAAATAAAATAAAAAAGCAAACACTCATAATGTAAAAGAAGTAGAAAAAAAAATAGCAAAACCAATAGAAAATAGTTGCAGTAAATAAATGTAGACAATCAGGACGTTTGAGTTTTATAATAATTTTATTTATATTACATTTCTAAAAAAAAGCTCTAAATTGCTTTACTTTTGCAGTTAATTGAGTTGTATCTCTATTATAATAAGAAGGCACTTATCAGAAAGCTAGAGTTTGTAAACAAATCATTATAATGCACTGGCACATAAAAAGATGTTTCATCTAATTCCTTAGATCAATATTTTGTACATAGGTGCATATGTGGATTGGGGAGAATCTGTGAGTCTTGTTTTACTGAACAGTGGTGATACAAATACTTACTTTTCCATGACACATTCATTTGTTGTCACAGCACTGTGAACACACAACAGCTGAAAGTATTCAATGTTAAACCCTCCTTTTCATTGGCAAAGAAGGGGAAAAACAATGCCTGGATTTTGAAAAAGCTTAATTGTTTTGCATTTTCTTTTAATAGTAAATTTGGAATGGGAAAAGGGCAGATTCAAAATACAGTCTTTGGAAATGAATGTTTCGATCACTTGTTCTTCAGAAACTTACCAAACCCACAAACATTGAAAAAAGTCCAATACTTATCTATACATATTGCACTTCATCGTCCATACCACCTGAGACATTATTGAAACTGCTGTCATGTTTGGATACACCACTTATATAACTGCTTCAGATAAGGTTTAGGAGTTGCAACTGTATATAGCTATATGGCTGAAATGCAACTGCATTTTTATCTGTCTCTAGTGCTATATCAGACTGCATTAATGATCTGAAAATATAATCAGCTAAATAACCCCACACAAACTAATATTACAGTGTCCATGAAAAGCTGTGTTTTGTAAGTTAATGATTGGATCAGCAGCACAACCAAAGAGAACAGCAGAAAAGTATCTTAGCCACAGCCTATAAGTAGCTTAGCAGACTGATGTTTAAGTTTTACCACCAGCATGTTACAAAACATCAAACAATGAGAAGAACATGAAACCAACCTGTGACGGAACACCTGAAGACAAATATTACTCAGAAGTGAGAGTGAAATATAAATAAATGCAGTGTTAGAAAAGCATCTTGAAAATCAGCCAAGCAACGATACATTTCAGAAAAATGGAAAGTAGCCACAACTGAGCAGACTGTATTGATAATTCTGCACATAATTTGAAAGGATTATGATCTTCTATAGCTATACAGGCATTTTACTGTGAGTAGATCTTCATAGGTTCATAGGTGTGTACTAGGTTAATGGCCCTGGAGCCTTTACAAGCCTAGCTCATAGAATTAACCTGGCATCATACCACCCGACCTTAGTTCCCAGTGCCTCTGTCAAGAAGAGCCACTGGAGTGATCCCCAGGGTGAATTTTCTATTTCTCATCCACTCATGAAGATTTCTCTTGAAGAGAGCTAGTGAGGCACTCTGCTTGACATGTATGGGAAGTCTATTCCATAGCACGGGCAGTCTCTGGGTTATGAACCTGTCCCTCCAGCTTGTTCTGTTGATTGTGGTAATGAGGTTGAGGTTTCTAGAGCATGTAGTGTGGAGGAATTGGGATTTATTTAGATGTAACATTTCTAACAGAGCTGGCAGACATGACTTTGTAAGTCAAGCAGAGATCACCTCTAAGTAGGCGATATGAGACAGAGAATAGTTGGAGTTTTTTTGAGTCTGTCCATATAGGATAAGTGTTTAAGGCCTAAGATGCTCTTTGTGAGGTATTTTTGCAGTCTATCCAGTTGTTGTGGGTGTCTAGTGAGGTACATGCCAAATGGGGCATTGTACTCAATGACTGGCCTAATGAGGGAAGAGTAGAGGGAGACAATAACCTCTTTCTTCCTGGATGCAAAACCCTTAGTAATGAGATGTGCCACATAGAAGGACCTTCTGACTACGGTGGCAATGTGGTGGTCAAAAGAGAGGTTGCTGTCAACCTGTGTTCCCAGATCTCTTATGACACCTTCTGTGTTCAGTGGACTACCATCGATGCAGTAATTCATGGGAACCGGGTTTTGCCCAAAAGGGATGATGACACATTTTTTTGGCATTGAGCTTAATGGCATGGTTCTGATACCAGTCATTGGTCTCAGTGAGGCCTTTCTGTAGGATGTCAACATCACTTGGGTAGTTAATTATGGCTCGCAGCTTGCAATCGTCTATGAACTTTGTCAGCTACAGTCCCTTCATGTTGGCCTGAACTTTAGAGCAGTAGATACCAAACAGGAGAGGACCCAGGACTGAACCCTGTGGGACTCTACTTGTGACTGGTTGACAGTCTGACTTGGAGTCAGCTACTTTCACACTGTGGGGTCTATCTGTGAGTCAGTTTGCAACCCACCTAGTGATATAGGGGTTGATGCCTAGCTTAGTGAGTTTTTCTATGATTCCTGAGTGGGGAATGGTATCAAAGGCCTTGGCCAGATCAACTTAGGCTGTATGATCCACCTTGCCTTCAGCCACAGCTCTGGTGACTGACTCAAAGAAGTCGACCAGGTTGAGCAGGCATGATCTTCCCTTCACAAAACCAAACTGTGTGGATCCATAGTTTGGAGGTTCCCTATATCTTTGTTTATTAGGTACATGATGATGCATTCCATAGCTTTGCATATCAGACTTGTCAGGCCAAGGTCTGAAGTCACTCCTCCTTCCTGAAGAGGGATGACTGTAGCAGTGCACCATTTGGTAGGGGCAAAGCCAGAGGTGAGGCTGTGATTGAACAGAGCACACAGGTGAGGTGACAGTACACTCTGTAGCTAATGTTGAACACAGCCAGGGATATTGTCAGGTCCCATAGAAGCTGTATTTGTGGCCTTGGACAGTGCGGTTTTAACCTGTGCAGCAGTAATACTGGGTGCCTGAGAATCTACTGGTATTGTGATTGGTCCTTTGGTGGGGGAAAGAGAGGTAAAGTTGGCACTGAATCTGTCAGCCAGTATATTGGCAATATCTGTTGGCTCGGTATAGGAGGTGCCATTGTGCAACAGCTCCCAGCAAATCTGGGTATTTTCATGGAGATTCTTTACATAACTATAGAAGGCCTTGTGGTTGTCTTTACTATGTTGATGTTTCATTTTGGCTGTTTATTTCTACAAACATAAAAGTTATTGCCATCCTTTTCAAGCACTTAGTGCTAACCTTTCATATTGAGCAGGGCCTTACATGATAACCCTGGTATAAATGTGTGTCTACCCCTCCTGTCATGATGTCTAGCCTTAAAGGTAGCCAAAGCAGTAGTTTTTATTGTCTATAGTCATGACTTATTCCATAGGCTAGAAATACATTCAGTTAGGAACCGGTCTCTCAATTGAATCTCTTTTATTTGTTGGTATAGATTTAGGTCATTACTGCAGGTCTAAATACAAAATAAAGATGGTATAGGAGCAAACCAAGGCTGAAAATGTTCAAAAGCATATGAATCCCTTTTACACAAACATAGAAGACAGGAACAGTCCAAATAAAAGTAAAAAAACAATTTATTTGTGCACTGGTAAGAGCTTTCATCCCTTCGGGCTTCCTCAGACCAATAGATTATTGCAGGTGTTTGAAAAGCCACTGATTTTGCTAAGTAATAGAAGGCCTAATAGAAGTGGGCCTTTTATGGTTAGAAAAGCGAGACACAGGTCACTTCACAACAACCTGAAGGATACAGAGTATAAGGACTGTTAGGCTAATCAAATGGAGTAGTTGAAGGATTTAAGATGTTCAACTTTCCTGGTTAAAAATCTTTGCGACCTTTACAGTTGAGCAATATACTCAAGAGTTATACAAACCATCGGAGCTGTATTTAATGATGGGTCTTAAAGAGGAAGAGTACAGGGTCTTAAAGAGGATGTGTTCAGTAGTAAGATGACTTGTTTGGATCTTAAAGATATTCCCGTGGAAATTATCTGGGCCAGATAGAAGGATTTCTTGAATGTGATGGAAACATGATGACAAAATGAAAGCGAGTTATCCAGATAAATAACAAGGTCTCTTATGACAGTACCTGTCCGAATAGGGTTGCCATTTATAACATATGAAATGGGAGCAAACTTTCTGCCAATCCCTTGTATGCTGCACTTTTTTCTTTCATTTAGTTTCAGAGCATTTCTGATACACCATACATATGCACATTCATGCCCTTGTTGGAGCTGTTTTGTATCAGTGGATGAATAGATGACAGTCTCCTGTTCGCAGTTCTCAGCTTAATCAACCACACATCTGAGAAAATGGCTTGAATGTCTGAAAAATAAATTCTAAATAGAAGAGGGGTCATAATTGTTCCTTATGGTACACCACCAGTTACAAATTTACATTCAGACAAGGAACAATCAACTTTCACAATTTCACAACTTGAGATCTGTTGGATAGCCAGGTTGAAATCCTGCAGATAATGTACCAGGTTACAATAAACCTGTTTAATTTTTCTGTGATAACAGCATAAAAGCAAAACAATAGTAAGTTCTCTGCAATTCTAGTGTATTCCAGGAGCATGAATGAATGTATGTTTGACACCAGATCAGCATGAATAATAGGAGCAAAGGAAAATAAAAGACACAGTCAGCTTATAAGGGGGAAGGAACTGTGTTCATAAAAGTGTAATTAATTCATTAACAAAAAAACACAAAATGAAACTGATACCATTTATAGAGTTGTTGACTGGCAGTTCTTGATACTGTAAATGAAATAAAAGAAAGTAAAATGAGGGGCAAATATGAAAAGTGACACATTTTCTATATTACTCTCTACACAGCAACAGCAGCAGCGATACTGATGAGGAAAAATGCTGCCAAACATAAAGTAAGATAATAGTGACAGTTAAAGAGAGTTGTAAATAACAGGAAAACAATTATAATTTATTTGTTATGTGTTTACATACTGGCATTTGTTTACTAAGTTAATCCAACTGGACCTAAAATGATCCGTTTACGGAGGAGGCCCAGGGAGGAAAGCTCCAATACAAAAATACAATTTACAGTTAATAATTACAATTTCTGAGAGTTACAAAACAATCTAAAGTCAAGAAACATAAAATAAAGAAATACATATTATATAAAGCTGCACAATGCAATTTTAAATCAATTATATATGATGTAACTTTGGGATAATATAACACTGAAATGATGAAAGCATCATTATACTAAGTTACAAAGCAAAAAATAATGAGGCATATAAAATGTAAGATGAAAGGAAGATAACACAAAGAGTATTCATTACTATAGATAAACTGAAGGCAACTGAGATGCAGGTTAGAAGGCTGAAAGAAGAGAAAGACGAGGTAAGAAGTGAAAAGTGAGAAAGGTAAGAAAAGAAAAAGCAGGAAAATAAGTGAAAAAAATAATGAGACAGGGAAAAGGAAATGTATGTAGGTTAGAGACTATGCTTGCTAGCTTACTTCAAACCCTACTACTCAAAACCATTTCATCAAATTTATTCTGTATATCGCTGTTATTTCCCTCAAAATAATACTTTATTTATGTCTAACCTCATTGTTATCGATCCTTCGTTTCTCAACAACTCTATCCTACCAGAATGACACACACTGCTATACATGAGTAACCTCCTCCAGCAACCTACCTTACAAGCAAAACTACTACGCTAACATCTGGGCTACGCTATTTCACTATACCCTCCCATATATCTTTAGCTCCCAAATACCAACTACTGTATCCTTCAAACCCCTTTTGACACCCTTAACTCCAACTCATAGTACTAAATATGACTCATTCTACACTTACCTACTCTCCATCCTACTACAGATTGGAGATGTATACCCAAACCTAGGGCCAAACATAAATTCTAACAGAAAAAAAGACACTAGAAACCTAAATTTAATTACTTTGAACATAAGAAGTATATGCAACAACATTATCCCTATGCATGCCTGGACTGATTAAAACAAACAATATATATAGCCCTAACAGAAACTTGGTTACACCTCAACATAAAACATACAGAAATCCTACCTCCTAACTATGCCATTAATAGAATAGATAGACAAAAAAAGAAAGGTGGAGGGATAGCCCTTCTATGTCCTTCCACACTCAATATTACACCCTACTCAAACAGTATACTTACCATTTCCAATGCCCAGATCCTTGTAGCTTCCCCAAATCTCAAACATACAAAACTAATCTGGATCATTGTGCTGTATATTCCACCTGGAAACAATATACCTGTCCTGAAAGATATATGATCTTGGACATTGCAAAATATCAGACAAGAAACAGACATCCTAGGTGACATGAATATCGAGTGGCATTTAATCACAACTTACTGTCCCGCCAATAGCATTAATCTGTATGGCTTTACACAACTAATCACAAGCCCAACATGATACAATAAAACATCACTTGCCATTCTACTTTGGACTGGATTTTGTTGTCTATCCCAACAAACTTCTCCTCAGGTACACACTCAGCCTCACTTAGTGATCATCTTCCACATATGCCATTATAGCCAGTATCCATCATCCAGAAACACACTCACTGAAATTGGTTAGAAGCACAACTGATTTCAGTCAACAAATATTTAATGATTTACTCCATAAAATAAATCTTACTGATGCAGCCCAATATTTCAAGTCTACCTTCCTAAAAATACTTAATACTCTGGCTCCTGTACAAAAAAAGGGTTAAAAAATAAAACCCCACAGATAACCAAAGACTGTATTAGCCTGATGAAGCAAAGAGACCAAGCCTGGAACACATGGAAACTAAATAAAACTGAACAAAATATTCTGTCTTTCAAAACACTCTATAATAGTGCAACTAAACTAGTCAATGCATGCAAAAATTCCTGCTACTCACACATTCAATTACAACATAAATGCAACCCCAAAAGATTCTGGCACTCAATATCTATGCTTCTCAATCCAGGTGCAAACAAAGAGCACTCCTCTTCACCCAATGCCCCCATCACTAATAGAAGAATTTAATAAACACTTCATAAAATCCATAGCTAACCTACTAATCACAAACACTAACACAAGACCCACCCAATTTCTCTCTAACACTAATAACTCCTCACCAATTAATTCAGGCCACATCAACACACATAACCAATGTAAAGAAATCCAGACATAGGTTCATAGGTTCATAGTTAAGTACTAGGCTATCTGCCTGAGGGCATACGTAAGCCTAGTCAGAAAGTGTTAGCTTTCCCCGCTCCCCTTGGATTAGTTCCCTGTGCTTCTGTCCAGTAGAGCCACTGCAGTGATCCCCAGGGTAAATGTTCTGTTTCCCATCCACTCATCAAGGTTTCTCTTGAAGAGTGTTAGTGAGGGGCTCTGCCTAATGTAGATTGGAATCCTGTTCCGAAGCATGGGGAGTCTCTGGGACAGGAATCTATCCTTCCAGCAAGTCCTATTTATCATTATGGTAAAATTTAGATCCCTAGAGCGTGTGGCTCTTGTGGATTTGTTTTTTTTTAGGTGGAGCATGTCCATCAATTCTGGGTTGGACATGGCCTTATATATCAGGCAGAGATTACCTCTGAGTAGGCGGTATGCAGCCGAGTACAGCTGGAGTTTCTTCAGTTGGGCTGCATAGGACATCTGTTTGAGGCCAGTAATCCTCTTGGTGAGGTACTTCTGTGGTCTTTCCAGCTGTTGCAAGTGTCTTGTAAGGTACATCCCAAATGGGGTGTTTTACTCTATGATGAGTCTGATGAGTGATGAGTAGAGGGGCACAATAACCTCTTTTGTTCTAGATGTGAACCCTTTTGTGATTAGGTGGGCCACATAGAAGAATTTTCTAACCACCTTGGCAATATGATTATCAAAGGAGAGATTGCTATCTACTTGGGTCCCAAGATCCCTTATTTCATTTTCTGTATTTAGGGGACTACCACGTTTGTGGTAGTTAGCGGGTACTTTGTTTTTTTCCAAAGGGGATGACTATGTACTTTTTGTTATTTAGCTTGAGGCCATGATTTTGACACCAGGTATCCATCTCAGTGAGACCCTTCTGGAGGATGTCTGTATCAGCTGGAGAGTCAATTATGGCCCCCAGTCTGCAGTCGTCTGTGAACTTGGTCAGCCATAGTCCTCCTGTGCTTGCCTGTACCTCTGAGAAGTATATACCGAACAGGAGGGGTCCCAGGACTGAGCCCTAGGGGACGCCACTTGTAACCGGTTTAGAGTCGGACCTAGAGCCTGCAACTCTCACTGTGTGGGTTCTATCCATGAGCCAACTGGCAACCCATCTCATGACATAGGGGTTTATGTTCAGGCTAGTGAGCTTGTCTATAATACCAGAATGGAGAATGGTGTTGAAAGCCTTTGTGAGGTCTAGGTAGGCTGTGTGGACCTCCTTTCCTTCATCTAAAGCCTTGGTAACTGTCTCAAAGAAGTCCACCAGATTTAGGAAGCATGACCTGCCCTTAACAAAGCCAAACTGGGTAGGGTCCAATGTTTGGAGGTTCCCAGTATCTCTGTTAATGAGTTCCATGATGATGCACTCCATAGCCTTGAAGACCAGGCTAGTCAGGCTTATAGGGCAATAATTCCCAGGGTTCATTGTGGCTCCACCTTTGTGGAGCAGGATAACAGTTGCTGTGCGCCACTCTATGGGTATGTAGCTTGTAGGGAGGCTGAGTTTGAACAGTGTGTTTATATGAGGGGTTAGTTCATTTTGGAGTTCATGTAAGACACAGCCTGGGACACTGTCTTGTCCCATTGAAGCTGTGTTTTTGGCTTTGGATAGTGCTGTTTTATCTTGTGTGTCAGTGATTGCCGGGGCTCTACATTCTTCTGGTATGGTTATGGGCCCTTTAGGGGGTGAGAGGGGGGTGAAGTTTGCACTAAACCTGTCTGCCAGAATGTTGGCAATATCAGTCAGTTCAGTGTATTTTGTGCCATACTGCACTAACTCAGAGCAGATCTGAGAGTTTCCACTTAGGTTCTTGACATAGCTAAATAACGCTTTGTGGTTATCTTTGGAGTCCTTGGCAATTTTTCTTTCAAAGCTAGCCTTGGATGATTTTATTATAGATTGTAGTTTCTTGCTGATACTGATCAGGGATGTCTTTCCTTCTTGGGATTTTACTCTTTTCTGTACTAGTTTCCTCCGTCTATTGTATAGCTTGTTTATGGCAGGGGTCCACCAGACTGGTTTCCTTTTCTTGGAGGAGTGAGTCTTGGTTTTGCTTGGGATAGCATGATCCATGCATTCCTGCAGATGCTTATAGAGTGCCTTTGTAAGGGATTCAGCAGCTTGGACAGAATTGTCCTCTAGCACGGGGGCTGAGAACCTTTCCACCTAGGTCTTAAATAATGTGAAGTTTGCTTTTGAAAAGTTTTTTACGGTGGTTTCCTTGATTGGGGGTGGGGGCAGAATGTGGATATCCAGAGTGATTAGTCTATGGTCTGATCTAACCAGCGAGGGGTTGACCTCTGGTGTCGAACACTGGTCACTCTTGTTGGTGATGACCAGGTCGAATACAGCCCATACCCACTTCAACAATAAAAATGACTACTTAAATGAAAACCTGTTCCACATCCGCAGATAATCTCCCACGACTTGCCGTCGACTCCATTGCTTATCCAGTCAGCATCCTCATAAAATGATCTGTATCTGAATCGATAGTCCACACTGTATGGAAACTATTGCACATAACTCCAGTACATAAAGGAGGGAACTCAACCAAAATATCCAACTTTTGCCCTCTGTCCATATTATCTCCTATATCCAAAATTCTTGAAAGGTGTGTCCACCAAGAGTTAATGAAATACCTATTACTGAACAACCTGCTTACTCAAACTCAGCACAGTTTTGGCCTGGACACATCACATCTATGGCACTACTATCATTTACAGACACCATAAATAGGACCAGAGATAAAGGATGCCTTGTATCCTCAGTGTTTCTGGATCTTTCTAAAGCCTTTGGTATGGTCTTGCACTCCTTACATCTTGATACCCTGGCCAACCAGGGTTGCTCCCCTACCACAGTACTGTGATTTCAAAGCTATGTACAAGACTGGAAGCAATCCATTAAATGGTGTAATCAACTTTCCCCCTTTCTCTGTAACTCTGCAGGAGTCCCCCAAGGCTCCATCCTAGGTACCCTACTATTTAATATATTCACCGATAATTTACATGCATCCTCTTCCCCTGGAAAGCTAATTCAGTATGCAGATGATTCCACCATAATCCACACCTCTCATGGTCTCCCAGAACTACTTAATAATACTCAAAAATCATTCACTTCTATTGAATCATGGCTCCCAGATGTCCAACTTTTCCTGAATCCCCCAAAAAACAAACTTATAGTCTTTCACCCCAAAAACACCTCCTTCTGCTCAGACCAATTTAACATCCACTCAGCTGACAACACTATTATTGAAAGAGTAGAAGAAACAAAATTACTTGGTGTAATTATCGGTGACAAAGTCACCTTTGACCTTCATATCCAGAAAAAGATAAAGAAAACCCGCAAAAAACTAGGACTTTTGTACAGAAATAGACAATTCCTTACCACAACATCCAAGACTACTCAAGCAAAAACTTTCCTTCTCCCCACCCTATTTTATGGCTCTTGCATACGCATCAACCTGCAAAACTCCACCAAGACAAAAATGGAACAATGCTATAGTAAAGTCGCCAAAGTTTGCCAGAAACACCAACTACCATATACACCATTGTAAACCACTACAGTAACTAAATTGTCTTGAACTCTCCAACCAACTAACATATAGTCAAATATCTACTATACATAATTTAATTTACAAACTCACTGCTTGCCCTACCTTGAATAAGCATCTCAAATACTACATAGGTTCATAGGTTGGTACTAGGCTATCGGCCCTAGGACCTATGCAAGCCTAGCCATAACAATTCCCTGGATATTTCTTCCCACAATATTTACTTCTCCGGGCCCCTGTCTAGCAGGGTGACTGACATGATCCCCGGGGTGAATTTCCTATCTCCCATCCAATCATCAAGGTTCCTTTTGAAGAGGACCAATGAGGTGCTCTGCTTGACATGTATGGGCAGTCTATTCCAGAGTATGGGGAGTCTCTGGGTCAGGAACCTATCCCTCCACATGTTTTGTTCATTGTGATAACAAGGTTTAGATCCCTGAAGCGTATGGCTCTGAGGGATTGGGAGTTTTTTTAAGTGGAGCATGTCCAACAGCTCAGGGTTTGACATGGCCTTGTATGTTAAGCAGAGATCGGCTCGGAGTAGACGATATGCCACAGAGTATAGTTGGAGTTTTTTTAGACAGTCAGCATATGGCATCTGCTTTAGGCCTGTGATTCTTTTAGTGAGGTATTTCTGTGGCTTTTCCAGCTGTTGCAGATGTCTTGTGAGGTACATACCAAACGGGGCATTATACTCTATAATGGGTCTAATGAGGGATGAGTACAGTGGGACAATGACCTCCTTTTTTCTGGATGAAAAACCCTTAGTGATGAGGTGTGCCGCATAGAAGGATTTCCTGACTGTTGTGGCAAAGTGGTTATCGAAAGTGAGACCACTGTCCACCTGTGTCCCTAAGTCTCTCATCACACTTTCAATGTTTAGCGTCCTGCCACCTATGTGGTAATTCATGGGTATATGTTTTTTTCCAAAGGGGATAGCTATACATTTCTTGGCATTAAGCTTGAGCCCATGACTCTGGCACCAGGCATCTGTTTCTGTAAGGCCTTTTTGTAGAATATCCACATCATTTGGGGATTCAATAATGGCTCCCAGTTTGCAGTCATCTGCAAAATTTGTTAGCCAGAGTCCTTTAGTGTTGGCCTGTACTTCAGAGAAGTAGATGCCAAACAAGAGTGGTCCCAGGACTGAACCCTGAGGTACTCCACTTGTCACTTGTTTGGAGCTGGATACAGAGTCGGCTACTTTTACAGTCTAGGTTCTGTCAGTAAGCCAGTTGGCAACCCATCGAGTGATGTAGGGATTTATGCCCAGCTTAGTAAGTTTATCTATGATTCCAGAGTAGGGGATGGTGTCAAAGGCCTTGGCGAGATCCAGATAGGCTGTGTAGACCACCTTGCCCTCGTCCACAGCTCTGGAGACTGATTCAAAAAAGTTAATCAGATTCAGGAGACAAGATCAGCCCTTCACAAACCCAAACTGGGTGGGGTCCAGTGTTTGAAAGTTGCCAATGTTTTTGTTTATAAGTTCCATGATAATGCGTTCCATCCCCTTGCAGATCAGGCTTGTCAGACTGATGGGACGGTAGTTCCCAGGATCCAAGGCAGATCCTCCCCTGTGGAGCGGGATAACTGTAGCTGTGCACCACTCAGTGTGCACGAAGCTTGAGGTGAGGCTATGATTAAACATGACACTTAGGTGAGGTGCCAGTTCATATTCTAGTTCATGTAGTACACAGTCTGGGATGTCATCTGGTCCCATGGATGCTGTATTCTTAGCTTTGGAGAGTGTGGTTTCTACCTGTGCGGCCATGATTATCGGAATTTGGCAATCTTTTGGTATTGAGATGGGCCCTTTAGGGGGTGAGAGGGGCTGAAGTTGGCACTAAATCGATCTGCCAGGATATTGGCAATATCCTTGAGATCAGTATATTTAATGCCATTCTGTTGTAGCTCAGAGCAGATCTGAGCATTGCCATTTAGATTCTTGACATAACTATAGAATGCCTTGTGGTTGTCTTTGGAATCTTTGGCAATTTTATTTTTGTAACTAGCTTTTGAGGATTTTATGAGGAATCTCAGCTTCTTACTGAGGCTGGTGAGGGAGTTTTTTGTATCCTGGGATTCTTCCTCTTTTCTGAAACAGTTTCTTCCTTCTATAGTTTGTTTATAGCAGGGGACCACCAGATTGGCTTCCTTTTTTTGGAGAAGAGCATCTTGGTTCTATTTGGGATGGCATGATTCATGCACGAGTGGATGTGCTCGTACAGTGCCTTAGTGTAGGATTCTGCAGTCGAACTTCCAGATCCCGTCTGCATGGGTGTTGTGAAGTTTGTCACTTCTGACTTCAGTAGCATGAAGTTGGCTTTGGAGAAGTTTTTTAAGGAGGTTTCCTTACTGGGGGGTGGGATGTGGATGTCAAAGGTGATTTGCTTATGGTCAGACCTGACCAATGAGGGGGTGACCTCTATCTCCCATGTTGAGATGAGAGCATCTATCTCCCATGTTGGTAATGACCAGGTCTAGGATATTGGCTCCCCTGGTGGGACAATGGATTAGTTGATCCAGGGCATTGGAATTTATGAATTCCAAGAACCATTGAGAAAAGGAGTTGGTACCCAAGTAGTTTTCCCAGTTAATGGCAGGATAGTTGAAATCACCCAGTATTAGGGTGTTTGGTTGTATCTTAATATTTTCCAGTATGTTTAGAAAGGTGTAGTGAGAATCTTGGGGCATGGTGGGGGATCTGTAGCAAGCTACAATTTGGATTGCAGTCTTACCCAGTGTTAGTTGCACCTGGAGAATTTCAGATGCATTGTGTTGGGCAACTAGCCTGGAGGTGTGAATATCCTTGGTGAATATGGACACTCCTCCACCTTTAGTGTTTCGGTCTTGGTTTTGTGGTCGAAAAGTGTGGTAAGAATTGTAGCCTGGTATTGCAGGGGTGCTCTCTTGAGCCTTGAACCAGGTCTCAGTTACTGCACAGATATCAATGTTCTCCATTTTTAGGAGTGCCTCGAGAGAGTGCATTTTGAGGTTTAGACTTCTAGCATCGAGTAGCATTACCTTCAGATTTTGCATGCTTGTATCTGTTACGGTGGTGGTTTTATCCTTTGAACCTTGCCTAAAAATGGCACTATAGGGGTGGCAAGAGCTTTAGCCAGTAACCTGAATCCCAGGGGTGACAGGAAACATACCAAGCAAATCATTCAGATCAGAAGACAAAAACTTGCTAGAAATCTCCAAACCTTCTAAGCGAGCAGATCAGTGTCTTTACTCGTACCCTGTTTCTAAACTCTGGAATTCTCTCCCTTCAAACAACAGATCAACCCCCAGCCTGCCACTCTCTAAAGCCTCTCTAACAGCACATCTAAACAAGTCATGGCTCTGCATGTTTAACACCAGGTTAATTCCCCTCTACTGTAAAGAATATGGGCAGTCCAACAATCCAACCACCACACGAAGGGACAAAAAAAATAAAGTTTAATGAGGAAAGCACTTTCACTACAACTGTAGCTTCATCAGACCATGGTCTGTCTCTCTTATGCCTCTGTATACCTATGAAACCTCACCTAGAATTCTCCTCCCCTTACCCTAACCTTACTCTGTGTTCTTCTTTCTGTCTCTCTAAATGCCTCACAGTTTATAATCTCTCAAATCCTGTATGCTATTTCTCTCCTTCTCTAAGTAAAAGCTATTTATATAATCTAGTGTAAACCTATTCGCTTGTTAACATGATGCTAAATACATTAACTATCTTTTCAAATAAGCTATTGTTAAATCATTGTAAAATTTTAGAAGTTAAGTTAAATTTTAAACAAATTCTAAGCTACTGTCCATTTTTCTTTCCTTCTCAACTCTAGTCTGCTTGTAATGTATTGTGTAACATCTTAACTAAAATTATTTGTTTAAAAAGGTGTATTTTATCTGTGTTTGTACTAAATGTATTGTTTTAAGACTTATCGAAAATTATTGTTGTAAAATTTGTAATCTATTTGTATATGTACCAAAATGCCTAAACGTTGAGCTTTCATCCCAAGGCCTCTGCTGAAAATGGGCAATGTGACCCAGTCAGACAATCTCAGTTAACAAATATCAAATAAAATAAATAAATAAATAAATATCCCTGGTATCGTGTAGTATTCCTCATGGCTTTGCAATAAAGCAATGCCCCACTGTCCCTCATGACACATGTACTGTTGAAAGCATTGCTATTAGCAGACATTAGAGCTTTATTCTTATTATTATGTAAAAAAATACACTAATGAATTATTTGCTGTAGTGGTTTGGTGCTCCTGCTTTTTCTGTAAAGGGTGCAAGGTTTGAAATAATTTCTCCCATTCACTTTGCACATTTGTTAAACATGCTTAAGTAGCAATTTCAAGCATCTTGGATGTCCAATGGTGGTACAGATGAATTTTAATTTATGTATGAGGTGAGGTGAGTGGATGCAGGGTTTGAATCTTTTTAGTGCCTCTTTAGCATGCTCTGAAGGGTATCCCTGATGTCTAGCTTCACTCTACACCACATATCCTTTTTACTACAAAATTGTCTTTTCTCTTATGTGCCTTTAAAGCACATGCATAGAGTATACCTGGTGTCATGTGGTCCCCTACCTAACCCACATCTCTGCTAAAGTGTCATTAACACAATATACTAAAGAGTTTGCCATGGTGTCTAGTGTCCATCCCACGTCTCTATGTGCTGGTGAGATATGATATTAAAAAAGTTAGTGGTAAGTGTACCCTCCCCAATGTTGTATCATAGGATCATAGGAGGCTACTAGGCTAATGGCCCTAGGCCCTTACAACCATAGCCAAGAGTTTGCCCCCAAAAAGAAACGTCAGTCAGCACTATAATTTGGTCATTTGTCTAAGCGAGTATGTGATAATTTGGTCATGCTCACTAACATTGTCAGAAATGGGGAATTTGCTACTGTTATATGGAATGAGGACATATTTTTCTCTAACCTAAGCCAGGAACCCATGCTAACAGTGGAAGGTATCTATACACCCCTACTCACCAGCATGTGCTTGCAGTAAAGCCCAGCAGCCCTTTGTCTATAAGCTATTGCTGTCTGATGTTTAGTTGCCCAGCCTGGGCTACTTGAGATAGCTCTCTTGAGCAAATGAGAGCCATAAATCCAATCAACCAGGCAAAAATGAAATAAAGATTGCTACACTGAGTATTGGAAAACTGCGAGGAGACAGTTTTGAAGTGGACAACATGATATTAAGAAGAAGACTGGACATCCTGTGTACTCAGAAGACAAGGTGGAAGGGCAGTGCAACAAAGCCACTTGGTTTTGGATCCAGAGTCGACTCCTCAGAGAGAGGGCAGACTAGACATTGTGTGGGAAATGTGCTGAGATAAACCCATCCTTAGGCAACGATCTATGTCATTAGAATTAGTTATAGACTCATGACAATCAGACCACAGTGTAAGGACAGGGCACTATTCATATGCCTATACCCCACAGTTGGGTTGTGATGGTGAGGGATGAAATGCATTCAGTCTGCACTTGGAGGAACTATTAGATAAAGTGCAACAGAATGAGTTAGTGTTGATAATGGGAGACCTGAATACTCATATTGGGATAGACGGAGGAAAAAGATATGAGGACTGCGTGAGTCCTCGTGGGTGGGGCAACTAGAAAAAAGAAGGAAAGGACATTTTAGACTTCAATCTGACAAATGGGTTGATGGTGTCCAGTGCATGGTTCTCAAAGAAAGACAGCAAAAGTATCACATACATGAATATCTAATGGGCAACTCAGATAAAAGCCATCTTATGAAGGAAAGGGCAATGGAGTTGAATCATAAAATACTAGAGTCATCCCCAGTGAAACTGTTGGCCCAAGCATAAACCATGTTTGGCTACAATCATTTGCAAGCTGCTATCAGAGAAGGCTGTGTGGTCAATAAAGGCTAGTCAGAAGACCTTGAAGTGGACCAGAGTGAAAACATAGGCATTCAAGGAAATACTCCTCTAACACCTGAGGAATAAGAGGAAATAGATGGAGTTAAAGAAGAATGGCAGCTTTTCCAGACAGCATTTGTGCAGACTGTTGAACAGATATGTGGCTGAGGTAGATATGGAAGTAAGGTACCTAAGGAAATCTGATGGTTGAAAGTAAAAGATTAAGAAGTTATCAAAAGAAAGAAGGAATGCTGGAAGAAGCAGGAAATAGAAAACTCAGACCAAGCAAACAAGGAATGCTGATTAACTACCAAAGAGGCTAAGAGAGCAGTCTCCATATAAAAGAAGGAAGAGGCTCTGCATATGGTACAAAGAAACTCTATCAGGCTGCAAGTCAAAGAATGTTAATAAAACAATAGTCTTCAGGCATGATTCATAAGGGTTGCCAGCATCAATCTGCTTATCAGTTTACAGGACACCAAAAGCAGAAAGAATATTTCCAGCAGCTTCTGAATGAAGAAAAAACCCACACAGACACAGCCTGTGATGGAAAATCGTTAAGAACCCATCATATAAGCTGTAAGATAAATACCAAGGAAAATCAGATCAGGGAAAGCAGCAGGCTATGATGAACTCATGTTAGGTATGATCAAGATGTTGTTTGAGTTAAGGGACACATGGATCCTAAGGGTATTCATTACAGTATGATGGAAACCCATATACTATATGACCAGAGAATACACGTTCTAGTGTCAGTGTACACAAAGGGGGCATCCATGTCTATGGGCAGTACAGAGGTACTAAACTCCTGTCATATTGCATGAAGCTGCTGGACAGGGTGATTGATTAAAAAAAAAATATGGAAAAAAAATATTCAGAGCAGTAGAACATTAAGATGGGAAAGGAGAGGTTTGGTTTCAGATCAGGATGCAACACAACCAACCAAATATTTGCAGTGAGTCAGATAGTGAAGTAGAAGGTGTAGATGATGAATGAGTACAACTACTGATTCTTAACCGTAGTGAAACATATGACAAGGTCCCAAGAAAGGCAGTTTGGGTCCTAGATATTTTGACCGGGGTACTGTAGGATATGTACAAAGACCTAATGACAGCAGGAAAAACAGTGTACTGACACACAGAGGGGTTTATTCATTTGTTTGCTTATTTATATAGGTTCTTAGGTTCATATGTGTATACTTGGCTAATGACCACTAGGGCCCTTATAAGCCTGGTTGTGCAACCCATTTGTGACCTACAAATTTCGTTTATATAGGGAGTGACTTACTGACTGCCTCTGTCCGTCAGAGAAATAGGTGCCAGAGCAAGGATCAATTTCCAATTACCCATCTATTGGTCCAGGTTGTGCTTAAATAGGGATAAGGAGAAACTCTGGCTCAAGTGGATGGGGATCCTGTTCCAGAGAATGGGATTTCTCTGAGAGACATATCTGTCTCTCCATAGTGTCCCATTTATGTCACAAGCAAAATTTAGGTCTTTCAGTCAGGTAGACCTGATGCTATTTGTTTTGCAGATGTGCAAAAGGTTCATCAAAACAGGGTTCAAAGATGCACTGTATGCCAGGCAGGTCTGTATGATACAAAGTAAAGAGACAGGACTTTGTGGTGACCGGCATAGCATATTGAATTTACTGCCTGAAGTCTTTTTGGAAGTAACCTTTGTAGACATTCCGGTGCTGCATGTGTCTGGTCAGGTACATACCGAAGGGGGATTTATACACTATGATGAAGGCAGAGTACATTGGTATGAGGTAGATGCCACGTCTTTACATGTGATTTGAGCAACATAGATGGGTTTTCCTACTACCTTGGACACATGTTGGTCGAAGGCTAGGTTACTATCTATATGAGTTCCCAGATCCCTGACTAATGAATCAATGTTTAGGGCTGTTTTATTGATGGCGTAGATACCCAAGGCGGCTGATTTCACAAAATGTACATAATGCATTTCTTGGCACTGAGTTTTAAGCTATGGTTTTTGCATCAGGAATTTGTGTTAGACTTTCCTGAAGGGTCTTCCCATCATGTGGTGGGGATTCAAAGACTACTCTCAGTTTGCAATCATTTGCAAACCTGGTTAGCCAGAAGCATATACATTATATATATGGGTCCACTATGTAATCCCGAAATACTGAAATCCCAAATTTTAGTATTTCGAAATTACATAGCCGAAAACACTAAATGCTTGTGTGTTTGTGTGTGTGTGTGTGTGTGTGTGTGTGTGTGTGTGTGTGTGTGTGTGTGTGTGTGTGTGTGTGTATGTGTGCGTGTGTGTGTGTAGACACATAGATGGAATCCCTGAAAAAGATCTAAACCTAAAACAGTCAACATGAAAAAATTCAACCTAAAACAGTGAACAAAATAATATTGATAACAGTATTTCCATGCTCTGAGTATGTATTTAGAGTGCTTGAGTTTTGACACTGCATTTGTGCAACATCAGTGTAATGCCAGGTTTGGGAAGTATGTCCTTTCCTCTATATTGTGCAATCTCAAAATTAGTATATTTAGTTAGTGGGGTTATGATGGTTGCACCACACAACAAGTGGGGGTCAGCTTGCTCCCCTGCAAAAACATAGATTTTCTATTTGTATGGTTAGAGATTGTGCAGGTAGATGGAAATATTGCTGTCAATATTATTTTGTCACCTATTTTAGGTCAACTTTTTTCATGGCGATTTATATATAGATATAGATATATATACAGCATGTTTATATACATACATAAGTACGCAGATACACACACACACACACACACAAAAAAAAAACCTCTCACATATGCATTCATACATGAAAAAATGGAGTCTTGGTAAAAGCACTTCTGATAAAAAAAAAAAAATTCAAAGAAAGAAGCAGCCAGTAGTAGTCAAAATAGCAATAAATATGAATGCAGGGTGGGGTGAGCTAGAAGACAAAAAAAAGTTATATATAATGATGTGAAACTGGTTCAAGAGTTACAAGTGAATGGGCAAATTGTTAATGCCTTTGATGAACTACACTATGGCCTTAAATGAAAGAATTGCAGAGTGGTTTGAGAATTGAAGAGATGAGAACATCAAAGATCGGCAATCCACATTACAGACAGTTTTCTATGAAATAAAAGGAAGCTCCTTAAAGCCAGTACTATCTTGAACAAGAGAGCAGAATTTATAAGTCATACCTTCTGATGAAGAGATTCATGTGCACAAAAGCAATGCCCTTATCTGTTCTGAAAGTGTTACAGTCTTTTAATGTCATACATTTAATGCTTTAGCATTGCTTTTTCTTTTCTGCAACAGAATTTATTCCCAGCTATCAGGTTTACGAATTATATCTGTCTTCATAAACACACACACACACACACACACACACACACACACACACACACACACACACACACACACACACACACACACAGGCAATTATGCACGCATGTCAGATTGTATGTATGTGTGAGAGCGAAATTAAATGCAATTGTGTTTGTTTGTATTTATTAATGCAGAAAGATAATCCAATATGAAAGACATTTGTCTCTTTTCTTTTCTATTTGCCATCTGCACTGTGAGTTATTTTCTGGATTTAAGAAGCTTGTGTTGAAGAATTATACTTTATGCCTGAATCCCCATGGAGTACAGCAGGGCTGTCCTTCTGACAGTACTCTTTCTGCTGCAGTGACATAAAATATTAATCATATGTCACTCGCTGACCTCAGGGAGAAAGAATGATGAGTGACTACTGCTGTAATCTCATTACCTTCTACCAGCCTATTTAAATTACACAGAATACAATTCTTATGTAGAAGCCCTACCTGCACATCCAATGCTATGGAAACAGCACTGAATAGAGGAAAATGCAGTAGCTGCAAGGTTTTACGATACACATCAAACATTAGAAATAGCCCCAGTATCAATGCAAATTCTTTCAAAGTAATGGCAAGGCGTGATTCTTTTACTGTGCATGAGCCACAACAACTGACATAATATATGCTATTTTTCAAACCTTGTATTGGGAAACAAATGTATTTACATTGTAGTGTACAAAGGAAACACATATGACAAGCAAACAAACCATTGCATTCACCAGAAGTTTTGTTGAGCAAATTTGTTTCGATCCCATAAGATTTAAATAATGAAATACATTTTCACACAATTCCCAGTGCAACATTGCCAAGAATGTTCTGAAACAAAGCATTTCTAAGGAGCTGCATTTTTGCAGTAGCTGGGATGACAAAATATACATTTCTAAATCAAATCATTATGCTAATAGCATAAATTCATCACAGATGCAGTTTGACCTGACAGCACAGCAGAGCCATAAGATTATAATAAAGCAAAATTCTACAAGATTCTTGGGTGTCAATGTCTATATTAAATAATTTAGAAAGAAAATTGTTTTGTCTATAAACGTCAAACCTTTCATGATTTTAGATAATAAAGCTAGTTGATCTCCTTGAAATAAAGACTATAAAAATAAAGAATTTGAAAACTCATGAGGTGTACGTTTAGCAAAAATGCAAACAATAGAAAATTATCTGTATTAGCCTGACATTGGTAAGTAGCAAATATGATAAAAGAAGGCTATGTTGTTTGAAATTTTCTAGACAGCTTGGAGCTTGCAAGTGGTACAAACCAGCCATAGTGTGTGTCATATAGCGCACAGTAAATAAGTGATATCACATCAGTGATATGCAGAGGACAGTAAATCAGTACAAATACTACATAAGATATAAAGTAAAACCCAGCATTAGTCTATAATAGTCTGTCAGTCACAGTAACATATACCTCTCACAGTGTACATCTGTGCACAGCACATCTGTATGGATAAGTGACCATTCCTCCAAAGCAAAGCAGATACTTCACAGTAAAATATGCATTAATGTACACGCATTCCCCACATTGCAGAACCATATACAGCACTTATTACTAAAATAAGAATCTCCTCCCCAAAGCAGAATTGTGTCATATAACTGCAGAGCATGTTATTTACCCTCCTCTCCCTATAACTCCTTCCCCTGAACAGAGTCAATTCAAGTCTGACAGCTCCATGTCCAAGTAAAAATCCTGCATCTGGTAATATTCAGGGTTACCCAGAGTTATTTGTCTATGTACAGCATAAGCCTCTACAAATGTTACTTAAAAGAAAGTGGTAATATCATAAAATCATAACGGGGGAGTATTAACAAAAAATCAGTGATAATTGAAACTGAAGCTGAATTTGTATGGAGCAATCAGGATTTTTAAAAATTGTTAGCCCAGGCCCTAAGTTCATCAAAAAGGGAAATATGAATGTAGGAAACTTTTCTAGAACATCAGGTTTGTAAAGGCGGTTATGATACAAAATGTAAAACGGAAGAGAGGTGTTCCCCTGTGTAGTAGCTGTCCTCAATGGAGATTCATTGATTGCTCAGGATACTTAGTGATAAGAACAGTAATAATATTTTTGAAATAAGAGGACGCAATGACTGTAGCACTACAGGGAAAGTTTCTTGTATTTCATCTGAAAGTTATGTGGCAAAAGTGAATTCAGGCTTACAGGCCATATATAAACATGTTTGTGTTATTCAAACCGCAGAGATTAATAATGGTCTTAACAGACACAGTACAGATAAATTCAATTCCAAAATAAGTTTAGTGATTAAAAATGAACATGAATATTCAAAGAGATATTTTTGCAAGTGTTTTAGAATCAACAGAATTATTTTAACAGCTAAATACATTTGCAATAACTCCATTGTGTTTAAACAGAAAATTTAAAATAAAAGAAGTATTTTAAACCAGAGACCATTAAAGGGACTCATATTAAAAGTTTATGATGCTTTGCTGTTATCGGCGTTTTAAAGGGCATCTGCATTTTTTCCTTGTTACTCTTTATTGTGACTTATTTTAATCATAATTCAGTCTAAAGAAGTTCCAGGATTATTATAGCGAAATTGTTTATTGGTGTTGGATACAGTGGATTTTGTTATTGCAGTTTTTTGGTTAATTTAAATGCTTATAATAGGAAAAATGTGTCTATTGGTATTAGCTACAGATAATTTTTGTTATTTGTCATGGTCCTAATAAAACAACACAGACACCCAAAGATATTTGACAACCTTTATTGTAATGAAAATGAAGAAAAAACATCAAACTTTATTGAACCACACAGATCCAACATTGCAACAAATAATATAGTAAACATAAGGGCAGCACACCCACTCACCCTTGGATAAGCAGCATTCCCCACTTGTTCACTTACTGTAGTAATCATGAAGGCAGCGCCCCCTGCTCACCTTAATATCATCAATTCTATAATTCCATTCCAAGTCATCCACCATCAAATCACCACCTCAATTCCAAATATCCTACTGAGGGGGACATAAGAGGGTCAAGCCAGACCCTCTATTCAGCCCCTCAACTCATCACCAAATGGGGTGGCTGGGAGGGCAACAAGACCACACCAGAATGTGCTTACTCATACCAGTTTGCCCTACAAAACCCCCTAAGACCCACCCCTACACCTTACGTCACTTCCTCCCTCAGCTCCCAACTTAATTAACTCTTTCCTACCCACTCCCTACCCACACAATCTAACTTGCCTATCTCCCTACATCCACCCCCCACGCTATTCACACCAAGATCATCCCGTGACAAATTCTTCTGTTCCAAACTTCACTTGTCACAGTCCTAATAAAACAACACAGACACCCAAAGACATTTGACGACCTTTATTATAATGAAAATAAAGAACAAACATCAAACTTTATTGAACCACACAGATCCAACATTGCAACACATAATATAGTAAGCATAAGGACAGCACACCCGCTCACCCTTGGTTAAACAGCATCCCCCACTTGCTCACTTATCATAGTAATCATGAAGGCAGTGTTCCCGCTCATCTTAGTATCATCAATTCCATAATTCCATTCCCAGTCATCCACCATCAAATCACCACCTCAGTTCCAAATATCCTACGGAGGGGGACAGAAGAGGGTCAGGCCTGACCCTCTTCTCTGCCCATCAGCCCCAATGGGCTGTTCCCCCTCAGACCATATTACTTCAATAGATACCACTTCAATAGATCTTCCACCTTCAAGCTCAGGTTAGGATTAAATAAATTAAGCCCAAATTCACTTTTTTTTTTATTCAGTTACCCAACTAACCAACCAAATACTTAGCCCACTGCCACTTGAAAGCATGCCAATGCCATTGCATCATCTCCCATCTAATTGCAGCCCCATTTTACTGTCCAATGCATCTAATAACCATATGAAATCTCTTTTAAATTTCATTTAACAGCAATCTCGTCATCACTCCAATGACCCCCAAAAAAAAAAAACTTAAACCCCCATCATGGCTTTTAGCAATATAGCCCAAATGTATTAGCAACCATAAACCAAGCCAGGCCAAACTAACCAACCACAATGTACCCCCAAAACTTGAAAATGCCCCAATGCCACCAAGTCAAACAAGGTCAACTACATGCCAATACCATCCAGAATGTATTATATTAACCCGACCCTGTCTCCCCTAAACTACAATAACTCTAAGCTAAATTCTGCTATGCCAAACACCCTTTACCTCACAAGCCCGAACCAAATTACTCAATGCAACCCACTACTCCCCAACCCCCACTGGCTGCAACACTACCTGACCCATTCCAAGGAAGACCCCAGCTAACAATACAGTGTGAAATTCAATTCTGATACTCCCCAACAAGATCAAGCAAAACAAGACATTGCCTTCTGACTGCAGGGAAGAAAAACACAAACAAACAACTCCATATTCAGCTGCACTGCTGGAAAACTGTGACCTCCTTTCATACCCCTCCATCAGCTGACACATTCCTCAGCCTTCACTCTTGCCTGTTGAGTCCACGTTCCTTCAGTCCATCAAGTAAAGCTCCACTCTGCACATCCCCATCTGCCACCTCAGTGTTATCTGTAAAAGAAAAGACTGTAAATACTCCACACCTACATATTCCAATTTCTTAATTACATTATGCACCCCCAAGGGCATATCTTTTTATCAACTGCATAAAATGCATTCACCACCAAATGCAAAACACCAATGAAACTTAATATATCATAACAAAGTTCCCATAAAAGTTCTTCCCACATCACATAGTAACTCTATAATTGATATCCCTGCAAAATCAAAATCATTGTCTTAATGGTGTATTCTGTAAATAAAATTACTTTTAAACCAACCTCTGAGTTCTCAACAAAATTGTTAAGAATAAGGTAAAAAAACATTAAAAACATCCATAATTATGCTAATACAGCTGATTACAAAACCCCAAGGGGCAAATTCCCCCCAATACTTCACCTATGTTCCTTTTGGACAAAGGCAACATCCACCCTTAAACCAGAAGGACATGTACTGCACTCTGGATTGAGAAATGTTATGTACCTGAAACTGGATAGTTCATTAAAAAAAAAAAATAGAGCCCCTAGCCTAGCAACCACCCCAATCATGAAATTGGTGCCCTTCCTCCCCAATAGTAAGACACAAAACTCCCCCTATACAGTATCAAACCCTGCTATACTTACCCCTAATGTATCTTATCCTCCCTTGACACTACTCAACTGCACCAACATTGAAATGCACCAACCTTGAAATGGATAGATAATCAACTTTAAGGGCCCAAAAATTCTTAACATAGTAAACGTCTAAGCCTATGATTGTTGCACATTCACCTCACCTGTGGAAACCCAGCCCCCTCACAAAATTCCCCACCCTGCTTAACCCAGCCCCAACATACTCCCCCAACAGACTATCCAAACCAAGCCAAATCCAACATACCTTAATGAACAAAATAAGATTACATGTGACCCCGTTGTGCACAACACCATCAACCGGAACATGCAGCCCATCAGTATCAATTACCTTTTAACAGCTTCCTCTAGGCATGTAAATGTTGCTTACTTTGCATTTCCCCCACTTGGACATCTATATGCACCATTCTGATGATGGAAACAGCCACCACTACCTGCACCTTTGAAGCCACTTCCTTCCAGTCACTGACTGATGTCCACTCTGCTGTTCCCCCACTTGCAAAAGAAAAGACAGTTTTAAGTTCTCAGCACACATCCACAAGCTCCTGAACCCAACCTTAATTGCCACTGGGGCACCCTCTTCAACTGTGCCACCACTATAATCCCCCTATCGTCAACAGAATGCCATCTTATCCGCTTCATCCCAAAGCTACTTATACTGCCGACATCTGGAATGCAACACTTTTATATTAAACCTAGAACCTTAGCATCCAGCAATGACCTAGTCAGACCTACCAAAGATGTTACTGGCATTCACCTTTCTAGACTCGAATAACCAAACAGACCATCAAAGTCAATAAATCAAATTAGCCAGGACAGCCGGTAGCAAATAAGAAACTTGACAGTAACAAAATAGGGCCAAGACTTAAACATTTCTCTTATGACCTTAGAAAGTTCATAGAACAGGTTTTACATTAGCATGAATTTCCTGACAGGTAAAAAGCCTAAACTCAACTGTCTGTTATTCCATAGGTCCATAGGATCATAGGATGGTACTAGGCTATCGGCCCTAGGGCCTATACAAGCTTAGTCATAAAAATTCCCTGCCTATTTCTTCCCACAATATTTACTTCCCTGGACCCCATTCTACCAGGGTGACTGATGTGATCCCCGGGGTAAATTTCCTATTTCCCATCCAATCGTCAAGGTTCCTTTTGAAGAGGGCCAAGGAGGTGCTCTGCTTGACATGTATGGGCAGTCTATTCCAGAGTATGGGGAGTCTGTGGGTCAGGAACCTATCCCTCCAGCATGTTTTCTTCATTGTGATGACAAGGTTTAGGTCCCTGGAGCGTGTGGCTCTGATGGATTGGGATTTCTTTAAGTGTAGCATGTCCAACAGCTCTAGATTTGACATGGCCTTGTATGTTAAGCAGAGATCGCCTCTGTTCCCAAGCTCAGTCTTTAATAATCTGCCAGTAATTTTCCCAGAAACTGATTTTTTTAAACAGACCAAAATATGAGGCAGAACTCAAGACATTCTGCAAAGATCTATGCAGTTGAGAAGTATGATAAAGATATAGCTCGTGATAATATATATAATATAATATAATATAATATATACCTCAAAATACTCCTTTGTCCGAACCGTATGCATGGGACCCAGCAGCAAACTCTGGAAACCAAGTGCTGAACAATAGAAGACTGACACACCACTCTCTCTCAATGTTACATCCTGATCGTGACCCAACAGCGACAGTACAAGATTCCAATTTGCTTTCACAAATGCACATTAGTCCTGTAAAATTATGCTAATGGCTTTTAAACGTTATCATCTCAGAAGAGTCAGTCATTTTTCTCCACCGATATCCCCATCCTACAGAAATTTTAAATGAGTAAACCCACAGATCCTAGCAACTACCCCCCTATGGAAACACAGGGAAATAATGGTTTAATAAAGATGGACCTAGGCTCAGAGATTATCACCAAGTTGACTGCCCCTATGGACCATTTTAAGCCTAGCCAATTCAGTTGTGAGTGAAATGAACTCTAGGCTGTGATTAGCACAAACACTGCACCATGTGTCTCTAAGGGAAATATCCTAACCTAATGCCAACCTTCCTCTGTGTAAATAGCACCATTATGCAAGGTGTTTAGTTAGCAGACACAAAGATAACCAACTACACAGAGATAATCGTGTAATACAACCATCCTACTTGTTTTCGTCTGTGTGCTTCTGATCTCCCTCCTGCTGGCCACCCCTTTACCTCCTAAATGAAGCCTAACATTTAGGTTTAGACCATGCTCTTCTCTGAGTGGAACTAAGGCAGGCCTCATGCTACAGGATGGAGTAAACCAATCAGCTCTAAAGGGTTAAAAATGAGAATATTAACCAATGGCCATACCTCTCAACCCATTAGGTCAAGAAATCTGACTGAAGCACCTTAATAAAAGGGGAGAACAAACCAAAGTTAGCCAGTGAGATTTCTCTTTAGACAAGTCTCAAACGTGAAAGGTACTGGAACCCTGCAAATGTATCTTTCTATTCCATTTTTTTTTAGTGTATAGAATTAAAAGGGGGTGCCATTGCCCAGTCCAAATACATTCCCCAAAACGTAAGCACAAAATTTCTGTGAACACCTAAGCAAAACAGTCAAGTGCTCTAGTGTCACAAGCTACAGACACCACAAGCTGTGCAACCTACCTCCCTCTAGACACCTGCAGTCCCCCCCACCAACAGTCTCTATGCAATGCAAACCCTGCACCAAATGCAACCCCAATGAAATCTGTAGCTGAACACTGCCTTCACCAAAGACACCATTCCTCCAACCCTACAAAATAGCCAGCCATCAAGACTTGAGATCACATGCACCTCACGAGGGAACATGAAGTCTGAACCTCAAATGCTGCCACCATGCACCGATTTCAATCCCCAAACCTCTGCCAGAAAACCACAAACTGCACGGATGCAAAGAAGCCATTTCTCCCTGTCCGCCAATGACACCAACCTGCCTGCCAGAAATCCACATCTGAGCACTGCCACTGCAACATGCCCGCTATGAATAGCCTGCCAAAATTGGACCCAAGAAACAATCCACAAACACCCTCTGAATCCCGCAGAGTACAAACCTCTATGCTATCTTCACACATCAACCATGTCCCTGCCCAAAACCAAAAACAGAGCAACCAACAAAGGTAGCAACCTGCCACTATAGGTCAAATGGCAGAGGAACGCAATGCAGGAACCGTGGAAAACACACCGTATTACCAGACACCAAGGCAACTGCTATGTGCCACAATCCATGCCGCCAAAGTAGTTGCACCCATAGCAAGCATTGACCTTCCTGGAAACCGAACACAAACCAGCATGAGGCAAAATCCAACCATGCTGCAGAAATCTGTACCACCGAGGGCTATGATGGGGTACACTTAGTATTAAATCACCTGCTTCATTCTCATTATGTATTAAGTGACATTTACTAAACCCTTATGCTCTAGAGTAAATGTGTTCACCAAAATGCTTGGGGCATGTTGTGTATGCGCTATACATATTACTTGTGACAAAACACATTAAACCTGTAACAACTGCTACAGATCTTTGTCAGAAACACATATTGCTGTCTTCTTCCACAAAATCCTAACTGTTCATACAAAGAACCACATTTAAAACCCAGACCTTTCTTATCCCGGCTGGCCTGCTATCCAAACCCCTACACAAGCTATTGCGGCCAATAGCTAAAGCCTCACCAGCATCAAACGCCTCATGTTCGGGCACCAGAAGAAGAAAGTAATGTAGCAACATCATAACCGCAAACAACACTTTGGGAAAGGAGCCATGCTGACCAAGAGCTGCTCAAATGAAATGATTCCTAACTATTGCTCCTATAAACCTTGAAATGAGCTATCAAATGTGTCCCCCCTTTTTTTCTTTCCCCCTTTCTCTTTTCCCTTCTTTCCCTCTTATTTTCCTTAGTAAGACAAACGTTGGCCTTGCGAGGTATACGACACCAGAAAGTTATTCCCCGTGGATTCTGGCCTGCGCATGCTAGGCCAGCAACCATTATTTAAGCGTGCCTCATGACATGAAAGCTCCTAACAATGAAAGTACTGCTGGATGAATGCAACTAAACTCAAAATCACCAGAATAAGCATCCTAATGACCTCACATAAGGTAAGCCACTGCATCACTGCCCCGAATGACATTTTGTACAATGAATAAGTGAGAACACAAAGCATCTCAATGGTTGCAGTAATCAAGGTTTAAATAACCACCTCCATCCCCCAAAATTAAGTTTAGTCTCTAATAGATTTAACTTACACCATTCTCCTGCACCCTAGACAAATTAATTGTAGCAACTTAGCACCCCAATGTAGTAACAGTACCATTACTACTATGAAAGACTTGAACACTTCATATCAGAGAAAGGAAAGAAAATACTGTGCCACCATACTCACCTCTTTTAGTAACAAAACTAACCCAAGGCCTACCTGACCAACACATTTCTTACAGGTCGTCATGGACATAATCCTGCTCTGTAGCAAGACCACACCAAAATGTACTTACTCATACCAGTTTCCCCTACAAATTCCCGTAAGACCCACCCCTATGCCTTACCTCACTTCCTCCCTCAGCTCCCAACTGAATTAACTCTTTCATACCCACTCCCTACCCACACAACCTAACTTACCTATCTCCCTACATTCACCCTCCCCACTCTATTCATACCAAGGTCGTACCTTGACAAATTTGTCTGTTCCAAACTCCACTTTTCAGGGTTTTTAATTCATGTAAATGCTGGTACAAAAAACAAAAGTGTTGGCTGTGGTCTATTTTGTTATTTTCATTGTTTGTATATATGCAAATACAAGAATAGCATTTAATGTTTTTTTTTAACAAGTAATAATAGAACCTGTCATAATCACTTCTGCTATTTCCTGATCACCTTCAAATCCCAGAATTGTTATTAACATAGGGCACAAGACAGCTGGACCATTCATATAAAACAATTATTTTCTTATTTTTATTTATTTTGTTTTTATGTATGCATCTGTTTATATGTGCATGCATGTATGTATGTGTTTATTTATTTATGTATGTGCTTGCTTATTCACTTATTTACATTTAGCTGGTCCTTATGTTTGAGCAGCTGCTGGCTTCCAAAATATCTGAAAAAACATAAAATAAAATTACAGGGTATGTATATACAAATGCCAATTACTCTTTGCACATGGAGTTAGTTGTCCACTGAGACAGTGGAATGAGGTAGGGCCACTGTTAAATTGCCCCCCCCCACACACACACACACACAAAATAAAAAAGCACATGGGCTGTTCACTCTCTTCCTCTGGCCCTTATTGTCAGGTTCAAGTGTCATTATCTTTTCAGTTCTGGACTGTTTTGGGATTCAGCATTTTTTAAAAGAAAAATAACAGCAGCAATAGTTTTGAGGATAGGAGTTGTAAAAGGAGTTATTTGCTTAGTAAATGGTTGGACGCTTAAGCTTTGTTTGTCCTAGTAGTTGTATAGGTCTTGTTACCACACCGTAGAAATCAAATATATGGTACGTAGAGAATGCTTAGAAAGACTTTATTCTAAAACTGATTGCTTTAGAATAATACGTTATGACAACAATTAGAGTTATATCCTTCCTTTATTTCAGAAAATGCATGTTAATTCACATTTTGTTATTTTGCCAACTTCTCAATTACTAGTACCATGTGAGAAAAGATGGGTGGATGACAATTAATAATCACAATAAAGTACCATTGTGCAAGTTGCACTTACCCATATCAGTAGATGTTCGAATTCCTCATTACTGCAGTCGATATTACGCTATATGGGTTATTTCCTGCCATGGAAACAATAAACAGCTAGGTTCAACGAGCTCTGACCCCCCGCCCCCACTCCACCACATTGACTGCTGATTTGATAATCCTTTGGAGGGAAATCAGCAGTCAGAGTGAAGCTTTCTTCACTACTTTCTTGCCATCTCGAGAAAAAACATCTGATGGACTTCAGGAGCAGCAATTGCCTAGAGCTTTGTTTCTAGCAGATACATACCCATTGAGGAACACTTCCACTCAGAAATTCTTGCCCTTTTTACAAAATTAGTAATTTATCTGATTTTTTTATTTATTTTATTTATTTATTTTACATTTGTTGACCGGGCTAGTCCAGCTGGATATATGTCCATTTTCAGTGGAGGCCTGGGGAGAAAAGCTCCATTGGTTAAAACAAGATTAGAGAATACAAATACACAACAGACAAAAGCATTAAGCATCTTAGTATTTCTCTGTTAATAAATATAGGATGTCTCCTGTCACACACCATTAATTGAAATTAGAATGATTAATAGTATCTAGGGATAACTCTGTGAATAGTCGTACTTCTTGTGCAAACTTTGAATTTTAAAGTTTACAGAGGAATGGGTGAGAAATTATGTTTTAGTTTTATGCTTATGTTTATTATGTGACCACCTGCCTGCTATTTTGATTCTGTTAGTGTGTGTTTGCTTGAACGGTAGTGAGAGGGAACTATTGGTCTACTTTTATTTTTTTATAATGTAAGAGACTGGAAAAATGGTGTGAGTGTATGTGTGCTGGTTGCAAAAACTCACTGACAACTTACTTTTCGACTGACTTACTCCATTAATGTTTACTGCTTTTGGAGCATCTTACCTAGTTTAAGCATCGATACTCACTCAGGTCAAGCTGTCTCTTATCCTACACTAGCTAGTCACTAAACAAGGAGTCCTTGCCTTTGTCGTAGACTCAGTCTATGCCTCAGCCAAAAGTGGGAGAACCTTCGGTGGTCATTGGTTGTTCCTCAGACCTTTCACTTTTCTTTACAACTTTCTCTGTTGTTGCCCTTTCACATAACAATAACTGGGAGTTGGTCACATCTTCTTTGGATGTTCTAGTGTCTGTTATGGGCATTTGAGAATCATTTTCTCAGGGATAGGAAGACAATCTGGGAGACTCTCATCAATCAATCAGGGCAAGATACCATTAGACTGATAAGATGTTCTTCCTTCAAGTCAGTCCTCTTTTAATGGATCTGCAATTCAGGAAATACATGTAAGGCATACAAAGCATCCTCTGACCCATTACTGATGGATTTACTGCGCATCCACAAGTCAAGTAGCATCAGAAGTATTTTAACATTCTAAACCTTTTCTTCTACAGCAACAGAACAGTTTGGAGGGGCAGCTATATCTCACATAGGATACCATTGGAACAGACACCCCATTCATATAAAACAGAGTTCATCCTTGTCCATATTCATGTGCAACTTATCACCTAAGGTCAGGTCCTGCTACCATTTCCACTGTGTCTCAGACTGGAAACAAACTTGGGCTTAATACCAGTCCTTCTCCTGATGATAAGAAGGTAAAATGTTAGACATATATGAACGAAAATGTTTTCTTCACCTTTAGCCATCAGAATTCTGAATTACCAGGCATTTATATGGAAATTTATGCTATATCATATGGACAGTCTAAAACAATTGGTTTTCACTCTTCCTACAAAAACAAGTTATTTTCTAAACCAAACTGTTTCTATCATTTCTTTGGTATCTAAACATGTCGGAAGAGTGTGTATCATTGTATGTATGATTGTGCAGACACTGTATCTAAGGCTACTGCTACTGGTACAGTATTGAGAAGGTTTACTTGGGAACATAGTCAAAAGTTAGTAGATGATGTAAAGGCTGAAACCAGGACAGAGTTTAGATAAGGAGGCATTATTTGGATCTTCTGTTACCTGGGTTCTCAAACAATATGAAGAAAGCGGGAAATAAATTCAGGGTGTTTTGAAGATATATATTTGATGTACACTAGTGCTAATGTTGTACGCCTCCCTCTTACATTAAATGCCAAATAAACAAAACCAGTCTACTTTTGGCAAGCAAAATGCAAAGAAGAGATGGCCAGAAGGCAGCAAAATTAAAAAAAATGGTCTTTTTAGAAAAAAAAAAAAAATATATATATATATATATATATATATATATATATATATATATATATATATATATATAGTTTCACTTCATATTGCCGAAATGCTGTAATATCGAATTTCAGCATTCCGACAGTATAAAGCCGAAACCATCAGAACACCGACACTTCACGATCACGAAACCACAATATCGAACACACAGCAGACAGCACACACAAACCATAACACCCACACCACAAAACAACTAAATACAACAAAACACCACACAGACATACACCTACACTACACCACACCCCCTCACGTATATATACTAACTCCTCCGTGATCGCACAAACAGTAAAAAAAAAAAAAAAAATCACACACAGCCAACACACACACATTCATACCTCCACCTCCCTACCCTAGCCCACTCGTACAAGTTACAAAAACACTCACTCACCTTAAACTGCAGACACCATGCCAGCCAAATACTTCTGTAAGAAAACGTAAATGCATAACGCAAATTCGACATAGTCTTATTCGCTTATTCATTATTTCATTTCATATTCATTTCATTATTTTGACGTTTCAGCTTCATGGACACAGATTGCTGACATTTGATATTTCAGCAATTCATGATTATGAAGTGAAACCAAATATATATATATATATATATATATATATATATATATATATATATATATATATATATGAAGCTAGTGCTCATACCAACGTCAAGGCGTGCACGGAAGAATCCAACATACAACAACAAAACTATGATTCCAGCACAGCCAATTGTGAATATAAATAAAATTCAAAGGCAGAGAGATTGCCAAAATTACTTTATTGGCTTGCAGACAGTGAGAAAAACATGACTCCAAACCGGTTTCACCCTTTAGGCGTCATCAGTGGAAAATACCAAGTGCATCAACAGAACACTTTAAATATATCTCCTTTAAAGGTACAAGCCCTATTTTTAAATATATGCACCATACATTATGAAAAATACAGAAAATTACAAGCATATAAACCTCAATGCAGCCCAAAATTATTCATTTATTATGAAACACATCTATTTACCTAAATAAATGAATAACTAACAAGTTAACCCATTTTTTTGTCATTATCCATACTATCAATGGAACTCATTTAAACCAGGTCTGTATAAAGCCCCCAAATTTAAAATCCATATCCTTTCCTTTTTATCCAACATTTTATGTTTATTATTTTCAGTCAAATTGACATTATGGATTGCACCGATCCCTATGAACACAAAATGTGCAGTTATATGGTCAATTTTGTGTATCTAAAGAGCCATAAGTCATACAATTTTTAATATACCTAAAAGTCGGTTTCAGAGGTTACGACATATTTGCAGTAATGATGAAGAATTTCAAAAAGAAGCTAGACTTATGGGGAATAGATTTGTTCAGAGAGGCTACAATGAGAAAACTATAGACAAAGAAGTACTTAAGCTATCTAACATGGAAAGAAATTTAACATCTGTATCTAAACATGATGAGGAAGATGCAAAGGAACAGTCCCTTTAAGATTTATTACAACATTTGGTACTTATAAGTTACGTGGTATTATTAATAGCTACTGGCATATCCTGAAAAATGGCCAATTTTTTGAAAGATATCTCACAGAATACTGTAAGTTTGGATATAGGAGGTGTAGAAATAGAGGGGAATCTCTTGCGTGGTATAAAAAGATGGAAGATAAAAAATCAAAAATTAATATTATAAAAGGGTGCAATCCATGCAGTAATTGTATATATTGTAAGATTATTTTAAAAACTAAATATTTACCTTTATTAATACACCTAGGGTATATGATATACAACAGCTAATAACCTGTTGGGCATAATGGATGATTTATATGGCAGTATGTCAGTGCGGGGCTTTCTATATAGGTCTGACATCAAGATCTTTTAAAAGTAGGGTGGTACAGTGACATTAAATGTCAACGGGTGCTGAGTGCTCTTTACAAACACAAAATTGACCATATAATGGCACATTTTGTGTTTATAGGGATTGATACAATCCATAATGTCAATTTGACTGAAAATAATAAACATAAAATGTTGGATAAAAAGGAAAGGATGTGGATTTTAAATTTGAGGGCTTTATATTGACCTGGTTTAAATGAGTTCCTTTGATAGTACGAATAATGACAGAAATGGGTTAACTTGTTAGTTATTCATTTATCTAGGTAAATAGATAATGTGTTTCATAATAAATGAATAATTTTGGGCTGCATTGAGGTTTATATGCTTGTAATTTTCTGTATTTTTTATAATGTATGGTGTATATATTTAAAAATAGGGCTTGTACCTTTAAAGGAGATATATTTAAAGTGTTCTGTTGATGCACTTGGTATTTTCCACTGATGTTGCCTAAAGGGTGAAACCGGTTTGGAGTCATGTTTTTCTCACTGTCTGCAAGCCAATAAAGTAATTTTGGCAATCTCTCTGCCTTTGAATTTTATTTATATTCAGAATTGGCTGTGCTGGAATCATAGTTTTGTTGTTTTATATATATATATATATATATATATATATATATATATATATATATATATATATATATATTATATATATATATATTTATTATATATGTATATATCCACATTCAGTTAGTGTGATTTAAATTTATATAATATTGTTATTGTAGCTAGTAATAGTTAAATTTATATTTTGTTATACCAGGCAGTTAAAGACACGTTTGCATTTTAAATGTTGGTTATAGTTACACTGTCTAGGGCACCGATCCAGGTTTCTGCATTTCTCCGTTTGGCATTATAGTTTTTCAAGAAGGTACTTATGTTATTTTCTTTTCTTCTTTTATACACTCCCTAAGTAGAGCGGCTTCTGTGGGTAAAAATATCCTGCAATTATCACTGTACACAGGACAAGGTAAGTATCAGTTTGTTTTGATGTATGTATTCCCATAGTAAGTACACTATTTGCTTTGTATATCAAGAGTGAGATTATGTATTAGGGAGGCATTAGTATAGGTATTAACCAAGAGTGAGTAGGAGTTTCTCTGTCCTTAAAATCCCACGAGCAATCTGAACTCAGAATGTTTTTGAAAAGTCTAGCTTCCTTTCATTGTTTGCTCTTTTGCCATTAACAGTTTATCAGAGTTGTACTATCATTGTCACTGATTATGAAATTTTTTATGTTGTTATTTAAGTTCATGATAGGGGATTTCCAAATAAGATGGGAAGCTATTGCCACTCAGGCCATTCAACAGCTTCCTATGAGCTGCTCTGAGGGTGCTGAGAAAAGATGCAGGCCAGAACATGTCTCAGAGGATACCTTTGAATTCCCCCCAGCAGAGAAGCCAATCAGGTGGAAAGAAAGTAAGAAGATGAGGGAACATAAAGCAGAGGGCTGCAGTATTTCACTGACTTTGCTAGAAGCACTACTCGCACCTATAGGTAATACCAGTGATTCACGGTCAGGCGGTAAGGACAGAAGCAAAAGAGGAGTATTTGGATGGGTTTTCAGAGGCCTTATTTGAAGGGGTAGAGCTAAGTTATTTTATTTGTTTACTGGGAAGTGCTTCCAGACAGCTTAGGAAAAGTCATGTGGGTAAATGTCAGCCACACATATGTTAGCTAAATAGAATTCCCAGATATTTCCCTATTTCCCATTAGCAGGCCAAGCCCTTAAAGCTGTTGATAAAATGAATGTAGGGGCTAGAACGTTAGCACCAGGCTCAAACATCTTATCTCATGTACCAGCAGCAATTAAGGATAACGTCCTTAAATGGAAATATGTGGATATGTTCGATTTAATTAACAGTGAGAGTGTACAGTAGATATGGACGCTGAGGTTTTGGGTAATCAGAATCTAGTATCAGCATTAGTCATCTTGGGGAAGAAACAATTTGATAAAGCTAGGATTCAGAACTGGGTTTCAGGTTTTATATGTTTTACAAACATAATATTGGAGAAGGAGCCCAGCCATGTGCTTCCCCAGCTCACTTACCTTATCACCATTAAAGAAGCTCAGCAATTTCAGAGGAGGTCTATCATGATTCTAGTGTTACCAGAAGTTCAGAAAATTAAAAGCCTTAGATGCCAACTTGAGTTGGGATGAAATGCATGAAGACACTTGGCTGAAGGTGATGGTTGAAAAGTCCTGCGTGACAAGTGTTGCTATGTCAGACGAGACTTGTAATAGATTTAAGTTTTGTTGAGCTTACAACAATGATGTCTGTGCATGGCTAGCATGCCATTTGATGCATGCTTGTTGTCATTGTGGCAAGTCCATCCCAGTTATAAAATGTGGGGTTAAAGAGAAATGTTTATCAGGGTTGTTTTATAAGCCCTCTTCTAAGATACATCATCAGTATTTACCATTAAAGTAGAGGTTTTGGAGTGCATGCTAACAGCTTACCACAGCACCCAAATTCAGCAGGAGCTAAGTGATGGCTTCTTATTTGGCTTTCTGCTAAGAGCATATGCTATTCCCAAGCTGCAATGCTGTACTAATTTAGATTCAAGAGCAAGACCTCATGAGTCATTATCAAGAAAATTACAGCGCACAGAAGTTCAGACCCATTCCCTCACCCTCCTTTTTCACCAATCCAAATCTCTCCCTTAGGGTCGGAGCCTGAGAAATCACCTGGGCACTATACAGTTATTCATCCCCTTTCCTTCCCACAGGTTCCTCAGTAAATTACAGCATTTTTAAGGTGGACTCTCAAGTGAAATATGCTTCATTGGAAGATGTTGTTAACATCATTTGTAGATTTTCTGATCCCTGGTTGACAAAACCAGACACAGAGCTGGCATTTCAATTATTTCCCATCCAGTCTGAGGATTGGCACCTTTTGGATAGGTATATTGATGGGCTATTTTACTTCAACATGGCAATGCTCATAGGGCACTCTGTGATCTTCTCCCTTTTCAAAAAGTTTAGTTTGGTATTTCATGAGACACAGAAACTGTTGGCTCCTCACCAGCTACCTGTCCATTATTTCAATGACATTTTGAATGTGGGTAAAGAGATGGAAGGCATCATTGCAAGTTTGTCAACTTTTTCAAAACAATGTCATGGTTTGTGGTTTTCTTTAGTGAAAGGGAAGGAGGGACCATTAAAATCCTAGGTTTTCTTCAGGCTCAAGGTAGATGTCACCACTGCCACCTTTAGGATTTCAGCCAAAAAAGTGGACAGGTTTTGAGATTGTGCAGATGCATTCTTGTGATCAGAGTAGGTCAGGATATGGCAAATAGGTTCATAAGTTCATAGGTTGGTACTAAGCTATCGGCCCTAGGGCTTGTACAAGCCTAGCCATAACAATTCTCTGGCTATTTCTTCCCACAATATTTACTTCCCTGCAAATTAACTTTTAAGTCTTCTTAACTTTGCATGGAGTATGGTTGCTCATATGAATGCCTTTATCCATGTAGTGTGGCTGCTCGAGTCAGGGTCTTTATCCATGTAGTGTGGTTGCTTGAGTCAGGGCCTTCACACATGCTTTGGTGAATCTGCTCAAGAGAGATTGGAAGAAGCACTATTGGATGCCACCCACCCATTTTGTGAAAGATGATCTTTGTATCTGCTATTCATTTGTCAGTATGTAAAATGAAATTTCTTACTGGCAAAGTGATTGGGTGTCTAATCTATAACTACATCTGTTCACTGATGCAGCGGGAGGGCCTGGAATGCGGGCATATTTTGGGGACTATATTTTTTCATTGAATGGCTATTCAGTGAACAGCCATTCATTGAACACCTGTTTAGCAAAGCCGCTATTCATCGAACAGCAAATTTTAACTAAGACAAACAAGTGGTTTGCCAACCGACCGACTGCAAAAAAATAAATAAATAAATAAAACGTAAAACCTGCCAAGGTGAGTGGCTGCACCAACCCCCCACCCCCAACTAAATATACCAACTCAAAGATCGCACTACAATGGGGAAAAGGGCAAATTCCAGATGGTGACTAACTGCTGGATTGGGCTTGTTAAAATTTGCCACTCGATGAAGAATGGCTTCGCTAAATAGGTGGTTGATGAATGGCTATTGGCTGAATATCCATTCAATGAAATAATATAGATCTCATATAGGTTCATAGGTATTTACTTGGCTAACAACCACAAGGGCCTTTTTAAGCCTAGCCATGCATCCCAAATCTCTGACAAGTTCTGATACCCTTGATAAGTGTAAGCATGGGCCTGGGAGATGAACCATTACAGGTTACCTGTGTCTATTAGAGACCTAGGTACCAAACCAGGGATGAATTTCTGGATTCCCATCCAATTGTCCAAGTTGCACATGGATTGGGTTAGGGAGGAAGTCTGCTTCACATGGGTGGGAAACATGTTCCATAGACGGGGTAATCTCTCGGGATACATACCTATCTCTCCAGCAGATCCTATTTATATCGCAGGCAAGGTTTAAGTGCTTAGAACAGGTAATCCTGGTGTTGTATGTTTTGTGGATATGCAGGAGGTTCATCAGAGTGGGGTCTGACAATGACCTGCATGCCAGGCATAGATCTCCCCTCAAAAGCTTGTAGAAAACAGAATACAGAGATAGGGCCTTGAGGCGGTCTGCACAGGGTATTTTGCTTACACCCTGTATTCCTTTAGTGAGAAACCTCTGTGGATGTTCAATTCTATTCCTAGTTAGGTACATGACGAAGGGGGCACTGTACTCAATGACAGGTCTGATGAATGCCGAATACAGTGGAACAATGAATTCCTTGGACTTAGATGCCATACCTTTGCTTATAAGTTGCACAACATAGAATTATTTCTTCATCACTGTAGACACATGATGGTCAAAGGCAAGATTACTATCTATGTGTGTCCCTATGTCCCTGACTACCTGGTCAACTCTAAGGGATGTGTTGTCAATATGATAGTTACCAGGGATGGGTGACTTCCCAAAGAATACTATTATGCATTTATTGGCATTTAGTTTTAGTCCATGGCTCTGACACTAGTTGTTTTTTCTGTGTTAGCCCCTCCTGGAGAACATTTGTGTCAGTGTGAGATTCAATGACAGCTCCTAATTTGCAATCATCTGCAAATTTAGTCAGCCAAAGACCACTGACAATGGTCTTGGCTTTTGACAAGTAAATGCCAAAAAGGAGCAGTCCAAAGACTAAACCCTGAGGGTCTCCACTTGTGACTGGCCTCTTTGAAGAGATAGACTCCCCAGTTCTAACTTCCTGGGTATTGTCTGTGACCCAGTTAGCATATGGGTTTGTAGAAAGATATCACAATTTTTTTACTGATGGGTGTCTATGGTAATGTGGCAGGGTATCATACAGGACTGGAGGATAATGTTCTACTTCGATAATTAGGCAATAATCCACGTTCTTACCAAGAAAGCATCCAAATCTGACAGTGTCAGAGTGTCCAGTCTTTACATTGGCAGCTTATTCTTCACAGGCTGAGAAAAGAAAGAATCGCTATCAGCATTGCACATTCTGGGCAGTGTTATCAGATGAGCTGATTGTCTTTCTCATTTACAGATTGACATGTTTTGTCTTCTAGTACCAAACACTTGTCAGCCAACCACCACCATCCCAGTTGTCTTATGATTGATTGGAGAAGTACAGCAGTTTTACTGGTTTTACAGTCTTGGCCAGACAGCAACAAAAAGCCTTATGGAGCATTGCTCAAGGCCTTCTTAGAATTTAGTGGTGGTGTCCTGCCTGCAGCCAGGTGTTGGTCCTCTCCATTTATTTGTCAGTATTTGGTTATCAGGTTGTGTCACAAGGAGGCTGTCAAGACTCTTTGCTTTCATTTGGCATCCATCAGTTTTTGTGCTAAGCTGTCAGGCTTACCAGATTACTCTAAATTTTTGATGATTTCCAGAACACTTTGGGGATTGGGAAAGTTTTGGGTCAAGATAGAAATGGCAAATGTCCTACTGATAAAAGCATTCTTAGCCTGCTTGAAGGTATAAACAAGGCAATGTAAGACTATCATTCTTATATGTACCTCTTAGAACTTGGATGCATTGGAGTCTTTTTGCATTAGTGACTTGTTCTGGGACCAATTTGGGGCGGGGGATGGTTATGTCTTCAGCTATTTGCTATATATTTGATTTCATTATCCCAAAACAGATCAGATGGCAAGTGGCTGGCTACTCAGACAAGAGTTATGTCCTACTGCTTTATTATGTCCAGTTAAGTGGGAATTAATGATTCTCAGCTTCCAAGGGTTTCACTCTACATCAGATCTGGTTTTCACGTGGTCTCATAATAGCACAACTACTGCAGGGCATTTGGTTCACTTTTTGCAAAGAAGCCAGTGACTTTTGTACAGATGTCATAGATCCATACAAATAACCATACTTTGGCACAAGTTCACTATGTTAACAATGTAATACATGACAATGGTTAATAACTGCAAGGAACGCAAACATATCTGCAAAATATGATACAGAAATATGAAGGTGGGAATGAGGTGGACAACCTGAGCCCACATCAGGGAAAAGCAGAACAAAAAGGTAAGTTTACACATTGCAAATGCATGTGTACTGCACTAAGGATGCCGTCTAAGCCAACCCAAAATACATTTAAGCAAATGACAAATGTATGTGACATCACAAACTGATCGCTGATGTCAACAGAAATGGGCATGTATAAATCACACATACACAATGATGTGCAATCATGTAACATCAAAAGGGCTATTTTCCTGGTTGAGTCTGGCATAGTCCTTGCCACATCCTGTCAGAAGTTCTTCACCATGTCCCTTATCTGTGTTTGAAACATATCAGTCACAACCTCAATGATCGTCTCTACTCCAGTCCTGGCGTGATCTCCTCTGGGGTGCACAAACATGATGGTGTGGGCAGGTGCAGGTCCAATTGCTGATTGTTGTCATCATCATCATCATTGCACTACTCCAACAGTGGCCAGGCATATGCACATCATTTCCATCTGATAGGCGATTGTCCGCAGGTCCCATTATCTGTCAAGATGATTTTCAAAACACAACAGAAATAAAAATAAAATGTCTATCAAGTTGAACATTCCCATGAACATCATAGCTGACCTTAAAATGAAACTAATTTGCACATCTGCTATCGATCTATTTATTTATTTTGTTTATTTATTTGTCTTTTCTTAACCGGGTTAGTCCAACTGGGGTGTTGGCCCATTTTCAGTGGAGACCCGAGGAGAAAAGCTCCACACAAATATGTATACAAAAACTACATACATTCATGATATATGTGACAAATGAATACAGAGCAGCAGTGATTCATACAAATAATGGAAATTAACACAGCATGAAAAGTTCAACAATAACATTGCAGAAAATTACAAGAGGTAGAAAACTGGAGTAATATAAATGAAGATTTGCAAAAGGTCATAAAAATACAACAAATTAATGACTACTCCAAGATGGTAAAAAATAATAATAAGTATTAAGAATAGCAAGAGAAAGTGGAGGGGGAATAAGGTTTAGGAGAGAGGGAAGTAAGCAGCTATAGGAAGTAAAGTTAAAGGAGAGCCTAGGGGGCAGAGAAATGCAGCTATAGGCTGGGGGGGGGGGTAGTAGACAAGAAGGGGAGATTAGATTAGGTTATAGTGTAGCTCAGTGGCCCGAGTGCTGATATTTATTAGATAGGGTGGAGACAGGTGCAGGAGGGGGAGTTGGCAAGGTAGATCTTCAATTCTTTTTTGAAGTGAAGTAAAATTAGATAGAGCATATACTGGCAGGGAGTTTGTTCCAAGTTTGAGATATATTGCATTTGTAAAGTAATCTGCCTATTGTTTTGTTAGGCCTGTTGTTGTTAAATGAAGTTTGGCACAAACTAAGTTGTCCCGGGACATCTTCATAGGAGGGGGGGATAGGTTAATATTAAAGGAAATTAAGTGGGTTGGGGAGGTGAAAGGGTTATGTGGAGGCAGGGATGGTTGGGAGGAAGTGAGATAATGATGGGGAGGGGCTTAAGAGGTTTAGTCTAGTGTAGTTGGGTTAAGCAGTCACATTTTGGCGTGAACTTGCTACAGCAGGCTCTTGTCCGTGATGACCTGAAGGTATTAGTGGTCTGGTAGACCTTGGAATGATGGGGTATGGAAGAGGTGAGTGAGGCTCAATTACAGAGGTTGGTGGTAAGGGTAACTTGTTTTCAGTCTAGTCATGGGAAGATGGGGGTTTCCAGTGTCTTTAGTTTGTGCAGTAAAAAAAAAAAAGTGATTTCTTTATTTCATTGCTGATGGTGTTTTCAGCTCATTGGTGGTGGCGTTTTGTGGGTTTTCAGGACTGCTGTGGTCTTTATTGAGGTTCTTTCCATTTCTTTCTTCACCTTCTGCTTCATGCCTGGTTGTTGGCGACAGCATATTGAGGCCTTACCTCTCAACGGTTGAGATTTGAACACTGGGTTTAGTGGGTGGAGTTGGCTTACCGGATTTACAGTTAGAGGTTTGCATGTGCAGATGGTTGTTTGTGTAAGTGAGTGCCTTTGTGTGCATTTTATGTTCGCAGGCTGTGAGGTGCTTCATCAGCGAGGTAGTCCCTCTTTGCATTGCTTGGGTTGCATCAGAGTTTGTTGTTGCTCTGATAGGGCAAAGTAGCAAAAAAAAAAAAATTAATTGGTGAATGAAAAGGATAGGGGGTGTTGGGGTTTTTTGCAGTTGAGCCATGGGGGGTTTCACGGGCTTTGGGATCTCCAGTTGAGTGGTTCTTTTGCGCATGTGTGATGAGAGAATGGCTGTCGCAAATGGATTGGGGTAGTGCACGTGGTACATGCCTTTCAGGCGTGGAGGAGTGTTGGCAGTTGAAGGGAGCGGGACATGCTGGTGATCACAGGGGATGCAGGTTTGCATTTTGTTTTGCATCCTACTGGGAGAGTAGGGGGGTGATGGGGGAGGTGGGTTTCTCTTTCATTGGGCTCAGATGGTCATTGGTAGTGTTGGGTTCATTAAGAGGACTCATGATGCTGGGATACTTGGTGGCTTCATGTAAAGTGCTCTTTCGCGTCTTGTTCGGTGGTGGTGTAGTGGCGAATGGGGGAGTTTGTCTGTTGCTTTGTTTTTTGAGGAGAGTGTGTGCCATTTTCGTGGGTCAAGATTTTCCCCATGAGGAACAGTTGGCAGTTGCACATGCGTGCATAGGGATAACGGCCATAGGGGAGGATTAAAATAGGGCTTGGTTAATCTTGTTTTCGCTCTGCCCCTCCGTCAAAAAAAAAAAAAAAAGTACATATTGATTGGTTCAGGATATAGTTCCCCCACCATCTAATATTGGGTTTTCAAGTATATGGTAGTCCTAGTGTGGTGGCAGCAAAAATTAAACAATGTCATATATCATTAACTTAACAGGTAGGACTGCAGACTCTTCCATGTTATATCTATGGAGTACCAAACATTGGCTGTCATTGCAGATATGTCAGTTGTTGATGTGTTACTGGTTATGTTTTGTTGCTCTGTCTCTTGTTTATGATAAATGTGTTGGTACTCAACTTTTATTGTTTTATTTGTAATCGGAGGGCAAAGCCCCTCCCAGAGAGAGAGGCATTTCCCATGGTACTTATCACTGTGTTTGTGTGTCACCAGATCTGGTTTTTTGAGGGGATGAGTGCTCAGCTAGCCATTCGGGCTCTCCCCTTCCCCCACGGGAAGTGGTTTGTATTTGGTTGTTCAGTGTGATACATTACAGGTGGTTGGGAAATGGCAAGAAAATGGGGGATTTTGAAAGATCGTTACTGTCAGTGATAGTATACATGCATTTCTAGTTGGCTATACAGGGTGGTGAGGACAATTTTATTTTATTTTGTTTAGTTGGTTATCATTTTGGCAGTTATGCTGGTTTGGCCACAAATGCATGCTTTGATGGCTGTTGGTGGCTATTGACTTCTGGCATGCCCGGCTGGTTTTGACATTTTGGGGTGAGTTTGTTTTCTTTTGCTCGAGGTGGAATGGGGTGGATGTTGTGGCGTCTCTATGGCGGGTAGTTTGGCTGGTTGTGATCGGACAGTTGGGATCCACTCAGGTGGACCTGGAGCATCGGTGGAGAGGGTGAGTTGCTGCCCCATGGGTCCGTCGGGGGAGTGGGGCACAGTTGAAGCCAGGACAATTAGCAATGACCAGGGAAATGCAGACTTAGTTTGTTGTAGTTAGACCTCGGCATTTAAGATAAAGTTCATCGTCAGAATGCAGCATTTATCTCAGACTGAGATTACAGCATTTGGTACTGTTTGCTGCCAGTACATCCTTGCTTGCTCACCATTTGGAAGGCATTATACTAATCAGATCTTTAAATGTCTAAAGGTCAGTTGTCAATCTCCTCTCCGGTCCAGCTGGTGAATCTGGGAATCTTGAGGCAATGTTACAACTGCCTCCTCCCAACAAATTCCAACACATGTGAGAGATGCAACCATATAGCCAAACTGGAGGCTAAGCTCTCTCAACACAGTACTAGTATAACCAGTCAGGAGGAGAAGGAAACCACACTCACTACAATTCCAGTCTCACATAGACCTACCACAACAGCAAACCAAACACATAAACACACAAAAACATACTTGGAGGCTCTAAATAAAAATCTGCCTAAGCAGCAGAGACCTCCAAAGCAGACACCCAAGCAACCGCTACCCCAAAACAAAACACGTGCAACACATAGCTCACAAAGCCAGTGTGCTGAACAGTCACCGCCCTTAAGGCTAAACAACACACCTGATACACTTGTAATAGGTGACTCTATCGTCAGGCACACTGACGTCCCACTCACCAGGCTGAACAAGGAGAAGGTCACGGTGAGCTGCCTGTCGGGCACTAGGATCTGCCACATAACACAAGCACTCAGGTCACTCCAAGGCAAGTACAAATATGACTCAGTCATTGTCCATGCTGGTGTGAATGACCTGAGATGTACCTCCCTGGACTACATGAAAAGAGACATAGAGGAGCTCTCTGAGCATGTAGCCCAGGCCGGTATGACCCTGACCTTGAGTAGCATCTTACCCTCACCAAGAATGATGCCACAATATGAAGACAAGATGATCAATTTCAGCAATTGGTTTAAATATTGGTGTCATTCAAAGGGGATCCAATGCCTGTCAGCCTGGGATGACATGCTCGACAAGCAACGATGCTTCGCTAGGGACGGCTTGCACCTGTCACCCCTGGGCTTTCAAATATTAGCAAAGGCTCTTGCTACACCCATAGTGCCATTTTTAGGCAAGGCTCAAAAGACAAACCCACCTCCATAGGTATCAAAAGGGATAAGAAACTAAGAGTAATGCTACTCAACACCAGAAGTCTAAACCTCAAGATGCACGCACTCGAAACTCTTCTTAGCATGGAGAACATCGATATCTGTACAGTAACAGAAACCAGGTTCAAGGCTCCCGAGAGCACCCCAGCACTACCAGGTTATACCTCATACCATGCTTTTCGGCCCCAAAACTTGGACTGAACCACAAAAGGTGGAGGAGTATCAATATTCATCAAAGATACCCATACCTCCAGGTTGGTGGCACAGCACGAAGCATCAGAGACTATCCATGTGCAACTAACAGTGGGTAAAACTGCCTTCCAGTTTATAGCCTGCTACAGAACACCCTCCCAAACCCAAAAACTCCACTTGGCCTTCCTGAGAACACTGGAAATATGAAGGTCTCTCCAAACACCATTATATTGGGCGACTTCAACTACCCAAACATAGACTGGGAGCATTACTCTAGCTCCAACACCCTAGCCCAAAGGTTCCTGGAATTTATAAACTCAAATGCTATGGAACAACTTGTTACCACTCCCACAAGAGGGTAAAACATACTGGACCTGATCATCACCAACATGGGGACTCTATGCTCCAGACCAGAAGTGTATCCCTCACTAGTAGGATCAGGCCATAAACTAATCTCACTGGATATTCACATCCCGACTCCACCCCCTGCCCTGAAATCCACAGTGAAAAACTTCTCTAAAGCAAATTTCACACTCCTCAAAACCGAGGTGGAATCCTTCAAAGCCCCTGGGCCTGTGGAAAATACAGCCCAGACCGCAGAATCCTTTATAAACGCATTCTATGAACACCTTCAGGAATGCATGGATCATGCAATCCCAAATAAAACCAAGACCCAATCCTCCAAAGGCAGACGTCCTGTCTGGTGGACCCCAGCCATAAACAAACTATATAACAGGAGGAGGAAGCTACTACATGATAGAGCAAAATCCCAAAAAGGGAAGGCATCTCTGATCAGTATTAACAAAAAACTATGGGCACTCATAAAATCGTCTAAGGCCAGCTTCGAGAAAAAAATTGCACAGGACACTAAGGATAATCACAAGGCTTTCTTTAGTTATGTTAGGAACCTGGGAGGGAATTCCCAGATATGCTCAGAATTAGTCCAAAATGACAACAAATACACCAAACCCACAGACATTGCCAACATCCTAGCTGACAGGTTCAGCGCAGACCCCCCCCCCCACCAAAAGGGCAAATATCTATCCCAGCAGAGTGCTGCCCCCCTGACATCTCAGATGGTCAGGTAAGAGCCGCCCTCTCCAAAGCAAAAAACACAGCATCAATGGGACCAGACGGTGTCCCGGGCTGTGTCCTACATGAACTCCAAGAAGAGCTAAACCCAAACATAAAACTACTGTTCAATCTCAGCCTTACTACAGGATATGTACCCAAAGAGTGGCGTACAGCAACAGTGGTCCCACTCCACAAAGGTGGTGCCTCAATGGATCCTGGAAACTATCGCCCCATAAGCCTGACTAGCTTGGTCTGCAAAGCTATGGAAAGGATCATCATGGACCTCATAAATAAAGATATTGGGGACCTACAGACACTGGATCCTACCCAGTTCAGCTTTGTTAAGGGCAGATCCTGCCTCTTAAACTTGGTTAATTTCGTTGAAACAGTCACCAAGGCCATTGACGAGGGGAAGGTCGTCCAGACAGCCTACCTGGACCTTGCAAAAGCCTTTGATACAATACCCCACTCGGGCATTATAGATAAGCTCACCAGCTTAAATATAAACCCCTATGTCACTAGATGGGTTGCAAACTGGCTCAAGGACAGAACCCACTTGGTTAGAATTGCTGGAGCCATGTCAGACTCCAAACCAGTTACAAGTGGCATCCCACAAGGCTCAGTCCTGGGACCTCTCTTGCTCGGTATATATTTCTCGGAGGTACAGGCCAACACGGAAGGACTGTGGCTGACCAAGTTCGCAGATGGCTGCAAACTGGGCGCCATAATCGACTCTCCAGCCAACACAAGCATCCTCCAAAAGGGCCTCATAGAAACAGACAACTGGTGCCAGAGCCATGGCCTCAAGATAAACCCAAAAAGTGTGTAGTCATCCCCTTTGGCAAAAACAAAGTGCCCACAAATTACCACATAGGTGGTAATCCATTAAGTACAGAAGAAGTAATTAAGGACCTGGGGACCCAAGTTGATAGCAATCTCTCATTTGATAACCACGTGGCCAAAGAGGTTAGAAAACCATTTTATATAGCCCACCTAATCATGAAGGGATTCACATCTAGATCAGGGGAGATCATTATGCCTCTTTTCTCATCCCTCATCAGGCCCATAATTGAGTACAATGCCCCTTTTGGGATGTACCTTACCAGACACCTGCAGCAACTGGAAAGACCCCAAAAGTACCTCACCAAGAGGATCAAAGGGCTGCCTGGTTAAAGAAACTCCAGCTCTACTCAGTGGCATACTGCCTGCTCAGAGGCGATCTGTGCCTGACGTATAAAGCTATGTCCAACCCGGAATTAATGGACATGCTGCACCTCAGAAAATCCAAATCCCATCGAGCTACACGCTCGAGAGACTTGAACCTCAGCACTGAAATAAATAGGACATGCTGGAGGGACAGATTCATAACCCAGAGGCTCCCTTCACTCTGGAATAAAATCCCAGTCCAGGTTAGGCAGAGTCCCTCTTTGACTCTCTTCAAGAGGAATCTTGATGAGTGGATGGGAGATCATAGGTTTTCCCCGGGTATCACTTCTGTGTCACTGTTAGACAGAGGAACAGTATACTAACCTCGAAAAAGGGCATAGCAAAATTAATTTAAAATGGGTGGCAAAAGCCAAACACACTCTGGCTAGGCTTATAAATGCCCTAGGGCAGATAGCCTAGTATGAACCTATAAACCTATGAACCTAAAAGCATTAGAAAATTAATTGTAAGTTTCTGCAACATGCAAAGTTTCCACTTGCTCACAAAGGGTGTCTGTAGGGTCTAATAGCCTGTTCTAGCCAAATCATACAACTGATGACTGCAATAGGTTCAGTTTTGTGGAGTGCCTGTGTTGCTAGTGAAGGTTTGGTGGCTGGTTTGGGTGAGAGGCCTTCATGAGTGGTTGAGTGTGTGGGGCCAGTGGCGGCTTTAGTTTCTTGATGAATTGGCTTTGATTGTGTAGTTTTGTCCGTGTGTTGCTGGATCATGCATCAAGGCAGGGCTAATTTGAAGCTGCTAGTTTTTTTTTTTTTTTTTTTTTTTTTTTCGGAGTGAATTAAGGGTGCCACTGCACACGTGCATGATGGCAATAATTGTCGAAGTGGCCGTATTGTTTAGTTGTGCAATTTCTTCATGAAGAGGCAGGGAAGGTAAAGGAGTATGCCATGGTTGTACAGAGTTTTGCAGTACAGCCAGATTCTTGCCTCTGATTATTGTGTGTTTAAGTGGTGATCATGTCTGATCTTTTGGAAATCAGGATGTATATTGCAGTTTGGTCCTACATTTGGCACAGTCAGGATAAGGTTATTCTGTCAACTTTGCTAGTTTTATGAGTTCTGCCGGCTTTTGTGTGGTTGGAGATAATGTCTTTGAAGTGTTCCTGACTTGGGAGTTCTGGTTTGCAGCCCTTCTTGTGCTGGGATATTGGGTAGGGGTGCTGAGGTACAGCTTCACGTACTGTGTGTAGGGGGTGGCTGGCATAAGAAGGAGGTAAGTGGCAGCTTTGTCGTGCTGGTGGTAGATTTGCTCAATGGCTGAATGCTTGCCTTCAGATGCAGGATAAGGTCTTGATGTTGCCACTATTTGTTGCATCAGTTGAACTAGCATGTATTGGGGGGGTTGGTTCTTGAGTGCTTTTGGCCTTTGTTTTCACCATCTGTAGTGGTAGACTTGTCATTATACCTGCATCATCCTGGGTGCAAATAGAGTCCTTGCATTGCATGACAAGAGTTCTTGTTCCCGGTGATATCATCTTCTGAAGCTGAAATGTTTTCATTATGGTGGGGATGAGGGCCATTTTGTGTTGGTTTGTGTTGCCTGGAAAGAGAGTTTGTGTTGGTTTCTATCAAGCGACGTCATAGATGGGAATATTTTACATTGTCCAGGGGGTGTAGCAGTTCCAGCCTTAGTTTTACTCGGTGTGAAGAGTTCTTGGTGCAGAGTGTTGCGTGGAGAGACAGTTTGGAGGGCTTTTACAGCATTGAACTGGTAGTGAAGAAATATTAGCATATAGAGGTTCTCTGGTTCGATTCTCGGCTGGAGTGCCTTCTGTGCAGAGTCTGCATGCCCTCGCTGTGGTCACGTGGGTTTTCTCCAGGTGCTCCGGTTTCTTCCCACATCCCAAAGACATGCTGTAGGTGGATTGGACACTCTAAATTGTCCTTAGGTGTGAGTGTGTGCGTGTGTGTGCCTTCTGTGGAAGGGTGGGTGCTGGGCTGGCAACTCAGCACCATAAAACTACACTGTCAATCATGAGCAGACAGGTGATCCATTGTGGTGATCCCTAACTGGGAAAAAGCTGAAAGAATAAGAAGTGGCTGGGACATCTCACTGAAAGTGGTATGAAAGGAGATGAGCCTTGGGGGCTGACTTTGGATTTGAGGGGCGTCTTTGAAGTGTTAACCACTAGTAGGACTGAATGAGTTCCTGGTAGGTAGGTAGGTAGGGTGAATGACATGGCCATTAATGTTTATTGATAGAAGCATGGCCATTTGTCAGGGGCTGTTCATGCATGCACATAGGGCAACTGATAGACACTAGAGAGCCATGTTCTTCTCAAGGAAAAAAAAAAAAAAAAAGCTACAAATAATAGTTTATTCCTTAACAGTTGGGAAACCATTTGAGGTCTGACATTGTTATGAGGGTTGGACGTATGGCAATGGTATGGGGCGTTATGTGACGTAAGCCTCTACCTTAACAGGGATGCCATGGTTTAAATTTCCATTGCCCTGACTGTTTCTCATTTCATTGTCAAGATAAGAAGTGTTGCCTCTATAGTATGGAACAAATTGTTAAATTGCATTTCCGAGGATTTACATTTGTCTTTCTCTTTGCAGATAATGATGCTGTGATAGGTATTTCAGCTGCAGAAGTGTAACGTAGTGAGGTTACAGATGGTGGAAGCAGGTTGTTGCAGTGGATGTCCTGGTCGCTAGAGGGGTGTACCACGAGGTCACACACAGGAGGTGTGCAAAGGGGGCAACAGAAGTGCATTCTAAAGGTAATGGACCTGGAAGGAGTGGAAGTTCCAGTTGTTACAGTGGTGCATAAGAGGTTAAAGGTAATTATTAAGGCACATCAGTGACATGTGTGGGTCAGGGTAGTGGGGGGGGGCAAGGGAGGAGGAGGAGACATGTTGGGGCAAGATAAAATATTGTTGGGGATTGTTAGGGGGAGTCTAATGTTTTATAAGTGGGATGGAGTCACAACACTCACAGGACCACAGGAAGTTACTATCCTTACTTCCAAGTGCAGGACCTGTTCTTTTGTTTCAAGGGGACATGGTGGGGATCTTTGGGGTATCAGTTATAAGTGAGGCTTAGGTATTGCTCCAGTGGAAGGTGAGACTTTGGTAAACATTAGGTAATTGCCAAGGGCTGGTAATGTCCAGGTAATTATTGTACACCAACTGATGTTTGTCTTGAACCTTCCCTTTGTGGGAAGTGGATTGAACAATTTTGGGTAGAAGGGAGGGTGAACAGCCTGGTCAAGCTGGTTGGTGGAGAAGAGGGATAGGCTTGCCCTCTTCTGTTCCCCCTTTGATGTCTGGATGTTCATTTCAAGGGTCTGGGGAAAGGAAATGAGTAGTTGGAGGAAGCTTGCTGAATAGATAAGCAAGCTGAGGTAAGGATGGTGTTTATTTGGTGGATGGTAATTCAATGGATGGTGTATGAAGTGAGTTGGGACACTGCTTCATAGGTAAAGTAAGGGAGCAGAGGTATGGACCCTGCTTGTTGGGCAGGGTGAGTAGGTACGCTTCCCTGATTAACATTACAATGAATGGTGTATGAAGTGAGATGGGACACTGCTTCATAAGTAAATTGAGTAGAAGTATGGATGCTGCTTACTGGGTCAGGGTGAGTAGGTACGCTGCCCTGTTTAACCTTACAAGGATGTTATGCTGTATTCTAGTATCAATTATATCATGAATAGTTGTAATTAATAAAGTTGGTGATCAAAGCTATGTTATGGAAATTTAATAAAGGTCGTCAGATGTCATTTGGTGTGATGTGTATTACTGAAGGGGACCGGGACAAATAGCTGTTGGTCAGTGTTATGGAGCGATGGTGAAGATTTGTATAGAGCTAGGAGGGTAGACAGGGAGGGGCAGTCTGTAGGTTTGTGCAATAAAGAAATGTCATCTGTAGCTGAGAAAGTTGGAGTAGTTGTAGGAATTCAAGCCACTGTAGTTGTTTGAGGGCAAGGCAGTGATGGGATTTGTAAGGGGAGTTACAGGCAAATCTAGCTATCTGGTTGTATGTCCATTCAAGTTTGGCTAAAAGATTAGCTTGGAGCTGAGTAAATATATGGGAGGCATATAGAAGGCAAGGGCGAAGGTAGGCTTGAGCTAGTGAAGTCCTTAAGGTGATGGATAAACATTTTTTGTTTCTATACAATGGACCGAGTTTTTGATCAGTCTTTTTAATGGATTGGTGGGAGTGAGTATCAAATTTCATTTGGTTGTCAATTGTGATTCCTTGAAGTTTAGTATGGGAGTCAGCATGAATGATCGTGCTGTCTAGGGAAGATAGATTAAAGGATGATTTAAGGTTGGACATGGATTTTGAGAAAAAAAGAAGAAGCTTGGTTTTCTTTAGGTTAAGAATTGGTTATTGATTAATCATTGCTCAATGGAGTTAAACAAAGTCTGTGTGAGGGAGTGAAGGTTAGTAGGGTCATTAGAGAGGGTAATAAAAGTAGAATCATCAGTGTACTGCATCAGAGAAGAGGTGTAGCAGGTGGAGTGTAGATTGTTAGTAAAAATATTAAAGAGAAGGAGGCTGAGAATGGATCCTTGGGGTACACCTGATTGGATAGGCAAGAAAGGTGAGCAGGAGGTCTGCCATCTAAAAAATTGCTGTCTGTTATTAAGATAACTAGAGAATCAGAAAATAGTGGGTGCAGACAGAATGAGTTCAGTAAGTTTAGTAAGAAGCTTGGGGTGGTAGATGGTGCTGAATGCCTTGGAGAGGTCAAGGAAAAGGCATGACACCAGCTTATTGTTATCTCTTGCGTCTGCTATAGTATGGGTAAAGGATAGAAGAGCTGTGGAAGTGCTGTGGTGAGACCTAAATCCATGTTGAGAGGGGAGGGGGTTGAGGAGATTTTCCTGAAGTAGATATTTAAGAATTTGTTTGTGAATGCATTTCTTTAGAATTTTTGAGACAGGAGAACAATATATATGGTAATGTAAAAATACAGGCTTGTAACAAGGATCAGATACATTTTATTTAACAAAATGGAAAAAATAAGCAATGTACCTCACTCTCTCCATTGCTCCTCAAGCCTTTGCATCCATCCACTCAATGCACAGGGCTTGATTCCATGTTTGGTCTTCCTTGCCTGAAAAAAAAGAGAAACTGTGAATGATGAAGTCCTCAAATAACAGGGATATACATTGGTCAGATCAGGTTCAAGCAAGCTTACATCTGAAGAACATCAGATAATCAACAGTAAATTTTTGCAATGTCACATACTGGCTTTCACATCTTTGAACATAGATTGTAGAACAGGACATTCAAACTTGCAGCTATAACATAGACCCAAATTCTAACCTTGACAACTACCTGCCTAGCTAATACATCTTGACTAAAAGTGTGTGCTGTGAATGCACTGAAAAGACTTTAGGTTATGACATCACCTGGATAGAGGATGGCCTATTAATATGGATCATGACTTAGGATTACAAAAAATGAACACCTGCTGGGTGTATAGGTATATAGTTAGGAAGAATGAATTCATATCAACACTGTGGTCACAACTATTAAAAGCAATGGAAAACCTTCATACCTCAGACAATGGGACAGAGGGACAGTGTCATGTATCACAGAGCTTCTGTTAACACAGACACAAAAGGTGCTATACATCAGGGACACAGTAAGGTATGTGGGATGACTGCATTTAAAGATATTCCTTGGCGAACTGTACCTCACAAAGCAAATGCATACATCACTGTATCTCCCTGTTGTGCATTTTAACAGTAATTTTGACCATCTGAATCCCTCAACAGGTGAAGATGAGGTGGTTGTTGAAGTGAAATTAATAATGAATGACAAAACAACACTTGATAGCAATTCTGAAAATAATACCATATTCCACAAAACTTTGTCAGACATACAACAGTCTGTAGATTCATCACCCAAAGACTCCCTATGCTGTGGAATAAAATCCCGGTATATGGCAGATATACCCCAGGGGATTACCAGTGTCACACTGCTCACAGAGGCACAGCAAAAATAATGGGTATAGTTCCCCATACTAAAGGTGAACCTATGAACCTATGAACCTAAAAAGCTGCTGTTAACAGACCATTGCGAATTAAGAACATATTCATAGGAATTTGATGAATAACCAAGTTATTTGTAACCATACACAAAATGAATGTTACTATCAATAAGGAGTTCTGTAAAGATGAATATTCATGTATATGTGAACTAAACCAAGATAATACATTTATTGGCATGTTTCCCCTATGTGAAGTTTAACCCACTGCATGCCAAAATATGTATATGCTGGATAGATTGCTTACAGGCCAAGCTAAAAAGTAGCACACATTTCTTTTTAACAGACACGTATTGCTTGTGTTAAATCATATTACTGTGGATAATGGATGAATAGAGAAGCTTTTGACACCTACTGGCCATTATAATTTAAAGGAATAATAGCCATCAGCACATAAATTAAAACATATGTATAAGCAGTTGGACCAGCATTTGTCCAAGCTTAAACAAATGGGACTTCAGTAAGAACGTTCACTTTATTAAGAAAGAAGTAAATAAGTTAATTATGAGTTGCTATTCAGACATATACAGCTAGAGTTGGTGATACTGTCATACTATCATACTATAACAAGGGACTACAAAATGCGTAGTCATCAGCGGCCTAGGCGCTATAGGTGTCAGAGATACACGAGTACAGTGGATGTGTGGAATAATGTCATTAAATGTTAGAAAACAGTGGTACAACTATAAAGTTCAGAATTATCTGTATTATTAACATTATTAATCAGATTAATGGCATGAGAATAAAACCCATACTTATATGGAAAGCATTCACCATGTTTTCTTAATTATCCTGATGAGCTAATTGTTAGAACAGTTACTTAATGTTTTTAAAACCCATGTATGTGATATATTTGGGACACAGCTATATCTCTAAATTCTGTAGAAATGCTAAGCTATACGTAGGATTGTGACACTTACTGTAGGGATCCAGGGACTGCCTACATGCCTTGGCGACCCTCTGACAAAGCTCCTTGTCATCACTCCGATGCAGGTCATCTTTGGGGTGGTGAACCTGCACTCTAGTCTGGCCGATCTATCGAAATCATTGATGCTCCCTTGTCATCCAGTTCTAGATGTTGATCATCATGAAATTCCTTGGCCTGGCTCTCAACCAGTGTAGACAGTCAGCAATCTGTGTGGTCTCCTCCTTGGTCCAGCTAGGCATCTGGACACATTGCAGTCTCCTGGAAGTAGCCATCTTGGTACTCTAATGGAAAATGTAATTGAAATTTGCTCACTGACGTCCCACTCTGTTCACAGGTAACAATGGCCTGATCTGCATGTACATCAGAATCAATATTTAAAAGTGGCACTTGTTATGTTATCAGATCATTGGAAGATAATGGGCACATGGTATACATGGTACCATTTATTGTTACCTATTGGGTACATGCGTGGAGCACAAGCCTGTTACGCTGATCTATTGATTAATGTCCTAATTTTCTAGAAGTTATAAGGAGCTGTGCAAATGTGATTCCAAAATCTGGAATTTTAATGAACTTCATTAATTATGTGTGGAGCAAATGGTACTTAAAGATGGATTCACATTAGGCACACTCACTTTCAGTGATACATCATTCATAGGTAGCTGATATGGTAAATTACCATCTGTTAGCATTTCTGTTTTGGGGAATATTACCTCTGTTAACATTACCTATTCTTAAATGTACTTGTTAAGAGTTATTTATATTGAAACTGTGTGCTTTAAGGCAAATGCTTGTAATTTACTTGAGTTCTGTCTGATTTATGCATACTGGTGTTGCCATTTGCATTAAGGACATGCATTAATTTCCCATATGCAGTTGTACAGATAAATTTACATAGCCAAAGTGAACAGTTTATAATGGTGTATTTCTGGATCATCTGTGGTGTATGTATAGAAACCTATGGATTCCAACATTATCTGTATGTACTATGTCCTTTTGCTGTTATGGATGTTTCTTCATTGATGGCTCTTAACACAAGTCTTATTAACTACTGGCTCAATATAAAAAGGATTTATATTCTCAGTGTCCTGCTTATGGATACTAAGGTTTTCTGACATTTTCTGTAAGTTGTTCAAATGGCAGTATTTGAAGGTGAAATGCACACAAACTCATGTGGCGGAATGATGTTGTCTTTGTAGTTCCATTACACAGATATGTAGTGTAAGGGATATGATCCCACAGACAGCTTCTACAGATATTACAAATGATATCAATTTCATATATGTTATCAATGCAGACATTGGTGGTACCTATTATATATCACATTAGTCATTGCCACAGTCAGTGTGTCATAGACTTTTGCACTCCACAGGAATGCACACTGTTTATGGTGACATACGCTGTCAACATATTCTTCTGTATAACTGGGCCCCCATAGAAATACGATCATGTGCATATCCCTGTATTTCAGATGGGAAAGCAGACCTGGGATGACAATTTATCCCCACAGGAAAATTACATCATGCTAGATGCTCTGCAACAACATGGATGGAGACTCCTTTGAAGTGCAGAGAATACAGTATGGAGGAATGAAATATGGGCCGACATCACTAACATGATTAATGTGGTTGGAGGTCAATAGTTCCTGTGAGGCCTGTGGCTGACACTGCTCTGACATGATCCTTTGTGCAGCCAACAGGTTTCTGTGGTATTACAGATTAAGGGATGTCACCGGTAGTGTACCACCATTGCCCCCCCCAACACTGATGAGATCACAATATTTCTTGTCTCAGTGCATACAACCAGTGGGGATTGATGCATCTCCAGCCATGTATTAGAAACAGGAGTTGCAGGGCAAATATGTATGTCTTACATTGCATGACATGGATGACTATATAGTAAATCATTGCATATTGCTGTTAAATATATATTCAGGTATTATCATTTTTGATTTACTGCAGCAAAATCGAGCCATGCACACAATTCCACATGGGAAGATGATGAAGTGTAATGACATGTACTCATACAACTGCAGTATAGACAGAGCAGTGCAACCAACATGAGAAATGCTGTCTGCATTAATATTCACAGGTCCTTCTACTTTTGGACAACACCAGGGAAGGGCAGGTGAGTGTCTCCATACAGTGTTACTTTGATCACTACATATTATCCCCTCAGCCTCATGTCATGGCACTGTTGTTTGCTGTCATATTGATATTTCCCTAACATTTACACTACAGGTACTTCTGGTGGGGGCCCAAGCTATGCAGGTGCAAGTACAGACAGACTAGGTATGTTACCACAGCAGGTTCATAGTTTACAGTAATGTGCAAGCAGACCCGTGATATATGACATTAATGTCACTGTCATTCAGCACTGGGACATCTGGCCAACAGATCCAGTATCTGGCATGTGGTTATCTGTAGCCCATGTTACTGCATTGTATATGTCATGCTGTCAGTATTCTGTTGCCTGCATACATGACTGTGTTGTCTTTCTCTTTACTTTCCCAATGCAGTATCTGCAGTACATCACACAACAGTGGAATTCTGTCAGTGGCATGCTATTACTTATCTTTCATACATGTCATTGCTGTTACTCCTGTTGTGGAAGTCTGTCAGTGGTATGCTATTACTTATCTTTCATACATGTCATTGCTGTTACTCCTGTTGTGGAAGTCTGTCAGTGGTATGCTATTACTTATCTTTCATACATGTCATTGCTGTTACTCCTGTTGTGGAAGTCTGTCAGTGGTATGCTATTACTTATCTTTCATACATGTCATTGCTGTTACTCCTGTTGTGGAAGTCTGTCAGTGGTATGCTATTGCTTATCTTTTATACATGTCATTGTTGTTACTCCTGTTGTTGTTCTCCATTAATGCTGTGTCCTTCTACCGACTCATAAGACAGACTGCATCACCATTCAGTGCACAAATAAGTGATATGTCTATGCAAACCCTTAGTGTATATTTTAACACTGTTTGAATGGTTCATGTTGGCAATGATTTGATTAGCGATGCTGACATTTTTTTCTACTTTAGCTGAAGTAGATCCCTCTTGTGCCACACCATCTTTCCAGGAGGACTTGTCAGGTGTGTGTTATTTTTGTATTCATCACTTATGTCATGTATGTTGGCTGTGTAACCTAATTTTTATCTCTCTGTTATGTAGATGCCATGACCCATACACAGACAAGGTTTAATAAAGCCAGTGTTATCTGTAACATCACAGTGAGATGTATGTGTATTATGTCTTTAATCATATCCAGTATGTGATGTAAGCATATTATCCTGATCTGTGTCATCTATCTCTTCTTTTTACAACTATCAACTATCTGTGTTCTCCATTAGCTCATCCAGTGATCATAATGTGAGGTCTGATGTGTCTCATTATGGCAGCCTGGCTCCTGGCACATGGAACAGTGACATGCTGATACAATCTGCCCAAGATGGTGACAGTCATTTGGATGCAGCTAGAACCTCAAATGTGGACAGAAATTTGTCCTGCCATTCTTACAATGAGGAAACATCAGATGGTGGACAGGATGAGACCTGTGAACAGCAGACCCAAATTGACACTACTGCTGCTGCTGATTTTGACAGTTCCCGCAATACATTGATACTGGCCATCACAGTAGATGTAAGCATGCAGCTGGTGTGTGGGTAGGTGTAGGAGCATGTCCACCTACTCCTACAAGCAAACAAGCACTCCCAACAACTTAATGGATCTGACATCTGTGCACTTATCTGTGCCAGAGATCATGTTGCACACCAGCTGTGTGTGGTGCATGAAGGACAGGAGTGCAGATACGGTGATGTCATGTCATCGTTGACTGCTCAGAATGAAAGTATGTTATCTTTGACATGGTCAGCAGAATCTCTGACCTCTACAGTACTACAGCAGTGCCATAGTAGAAGCAGGGTTCTCCATTCTCTGACTGTACTTAACCAGTTGCCACATGGGAGAGGTAGGTTTCCTTTCAGCAGATCCAACCTTTCCCATTGGCCATCATTGTCTATTGTTCAATGTGCACATACTTCTGCTACTGGTCCATCTTCTGCAGACCTGGCAGTCACAATGAGACAGTCAAATCAAGGTCACGTACACTGACCTCCACACAGTGGTGTCATCTCCTCACTCTCATTCTGTGAAGCATCCTGGGCCAAGTGTTTCCATATGTGGTAGGAGCAGATCAAATCTCAGTGTTAGCCATAAGCATGGGTGCTCTAGACTGCATTAGAGTAACACAGACAGTTGATATACTCTGTCCTGTACTGTCTTTCTCATCCCCGTGGTGATGATGATTGCTGTGCAAGACACTGACAATGTCATTTATCTGTGTACATTGGCATGTCTGATGCCATGTGAGTTCAACCATTCTACTAACCATAGCTTGCTTCATTTATTAGATTACTTTATCCATACTATACAGTGATATATTTTGCTCATGATATTAATAGTTCTGCATTATGCCCTGTATTGTTTACCTTTTTGCAGCTTATTACAGTGGAGAAATAAGAATGTGTTGCACCAATGTCTGTCCCTTATTGTGTGCCATACATTGATACAACAATGTGAGTCTGCATGAATACCTGTGTGAGTTGTGCCATGAGCTGATGATCCCTGTTGTGACAGATTTTTATATGTTCATAATAATATATGTTATGATTACGCTGCTATGTCTGATGCTCAGTGTGCACATCTATGGGGAAATTGCCAATAGTTGCAAACCTGCATCTGTAACTCTCTCTCTCTCTCTCTATATATATATATATATATATATATATATATATATATATATATATATATATATATATATATATATATATATATGTGTGTGTGTGTGTGTGTGTGTGTGTGTGTGTATATATACAGTCAGGGTATCCTAATTCTTCCCTTCTTAATTGACATTGAAAGTCCCCAAGAAATGAAAGGTAAAACTCAAAGGTAAGTAGTTGATTCTGTCTTTTCCTTGTTGACACTACTGTGAAAAGAATCATTGTTTCCTACAATTTTTAAAGGCTAGTTACTGGTATTTGAAATTTACACTTTTCCAAAAAACTTCTGGAAGATATCATCAAAAAGTCTTGTTTAACTATTGGTTACAGAGTGCTTTCAGTACACTAGCCCTTGAGGAAATGTTGGTATTAATTCCCTTACCTAATGTATTTCTGTTACCTCTTTTGGAAAAGCTCTTTTCTATTATTTGTCAGTGTCAAACTAACTCCCTTCACTAGGCAGCTCATATTTGCGCTACATTTTTACATTCCACTCTTCATGTCTTTTTCTTACCTCCTTCTTTCTTCTTTCCTCTTTCTTAATAAAATATCAGTATACCTTTATTGTATCTCCAAACATTGTAATGCAAACCTTTGAGATAAATGCTTCTTTATGCTGTGTTGTGATAAGATTTAAATTATATCTTCAGCTATATCCCATTACTTCTTGTATAACATATGTAATATCTCAAATACAAATTTTGTAAATATTTAGCATACCTTCCCTATCTGACTCCAACTGTATGTTTAACAGCTGTCATCCTAAGCAAGTATATTGTCAATTATTTGATTCTTTGTTACCATACAACATACCAGACTATAAATCCTAGATCGCCTACATTTACAGACAATGGCCCCCAAATGGCTAATCTTTGATTGCTTTGTTTTGGGTCATCTCTAATCTAGAATTTCTGTAACACCTGCCTTCCACACTCTCAGGTCATGCCTTCATCAGGAATTCATAGCAATGATCGCTAATTTTGTTGATTGACTATATGGTAAATACCTCATACAAAATCCCTACACAATTTACCAAAATGCACTCAGTCTACATAGTAAATATGTATAAGTGCTGCATACTTTCTAGAGGCCAAGAACATTGTAGATATGCAAATAAGGCACCTCAGCATCCTCCAAAATTCACAAATGCTTGACTGTGGAGAAGACTATGGGTGGTATTCATAGCTCCAAAGTTCAGAGTTTTGTATAGGTTATTTGTAGATAGCGCAGCTTTGTCTATTTGTAAACATAATGAGTGTAGGTCATTTGTAATAACTATGACAGTGTAAAAGCTTCTTCAAGGAACTTATCTCTTTTGTGAAATGCTTAATATTGGTGAAGTTATGCTTTAAGCATGTGGGTACTGATGCTTTGAAATCTAAATGTTCAGATGATTTTGCAAGTATTTGGATATTATTGATGAATGCAGCTGTGAGCAAGCATGGTAGAAGTATGATAGATAGTTATCACATGAGGCACACAGCACAGGTATTTATAATAAGTTTAAAAATATATATAAAGTATTGCATACATTTTTTATAAGAGTTTACATATGCAGAAACCCTGGTTGTTTCATTGAAAGATGGGAAGGGTGAATATAGTAAAGAGTGAAAAATTGGAGGCATAACAAAGAGGGACATAGAAGGAACATATCAAGAGGGTTTTTCTGAAGGAGGTAGGAGATTAGGATAGGGGAGGGGGTCTATATTTTTGGTAGGGAAAAACACCCCTATTTTTCATGTTTTTTTCTATATAAGAGAGTAAGGAGGTGATGAGGAGAATGTGACAAGGTACACTTTAGCCATTGGGACCTCAAATATTTCCAGTCTGATAACTGTGCAGCAGAAGATGATGTTGAGGGGGCAGAGGCTTGTGGTGGCTCAGATGACAGAGCTGACTGGGACAGTGAGTCTCACACTTGATGAAGAGGATCTTGCATGGGCCAGCCAAAGTTGCTTCTCCACTGCCCACTCTAGCACATCTCTCCTAAAGCTCATGAGATTCATGGCTTTCCAAGCTATTCTCCATCAGGGTGCCTACAGGTCAAGAACTAATGCCCTGACCATATGAGGACTTCCCTGGCCATGCAGAGGGCAAATGCTCCCTGACCTGGGGGGTACATAGTTGGCTGCTATTGGGATTTCTGAACCTGTGGAAAATATAACATAGATGAGAGAGAAAGGGAAAAAAAGAAATGCAAAGAGTAGATGACGAAAATAAGAAAAAAGAGAGAGGGTGGGTAGAGAGAGACACATAAAATGGAGTTAGTAAATTCACACAGAATTTGTTGGTAGTTCAGTATATACTTTATTAACTATGCTTATGTAGCATATAATATGCGGAAGTTAGATGTGAAATGTTGGGACATTCACTACATGGGGAAATGTTCTGGAAAATGTTTCTTCTAAGCATCTGCTAAGCAGATTTCAGGTATAGGTTCATAGGTTCACAGATAGGTACTAGGCTATTGGCCCTAGGGCCTATGTAAACCTAGCCATCAAGATTCCCTGGCTTACACCACCCAAAAAATTTATTTTCCTGTGCCACTGTCGAGCAGAGACACAGAAGTGATCCCCGGGGTGTATTTCCTATTTCCCATCCACTCATCAAGATTTTTCTTGAAGAGTGCTGATGAAGAACTTTGCTTGACATAGATGGGTAGCTTGTTCCAGAGTATAGGAAGTCTCTGGGACAGGAATCTATCCCTCCAGCATGTCCTGTTTATTGTGGTGACAAGGTTTAGGTCCCTAGAGCATGTAGCTCAGAGCGATTGGGATTTCTTTAGGTGTAGCATGTCCAACAGCTCTGGGTTTGACATTGCTTTATATGTTAGGCAGAGATCACCTCAGAGTAGGCAATATGCTATGGGGTAAAGCTGGAGTTTTTTGAGACGGTCAGTGTAGGGCATCTGTTTGAGGCCAGTAATCCACTTTGTGAGGTACTTCTGTGGCCTTTCCAGCTGCTGCAGATGTCTTGTGAGGTACATTCCAAAAGGGGCATTGTAGTCTATAATGGGTCTAATGAGTGTCGAGTAGAGGGGAACAATGACCACTTTTTTCCTGGATGAGAGCACTTTTATGATGAGGTGTGCCATGTAGAAGAACTTCCTGACTACTGTGGTGATGTGACTATCAAAGGACAGACTACTGTCCACCTGGGTCCCAAGGTCTCTTATCACACATTCGGTGTTAAGTAGACTGCTGTCTATGTAGTAGTTTGTGGGTACAGAGTTTTTACCAAAGGGAATGACAATGCACATTTTGGCACTGAGCTTGAGACCATGGCTCTGACACCAGGCATCGGTCTCAGCTAGGCTCTTCTGTAGGATTTCCACATTTTTCTGTGTTAGCCTGTACTTCAGAGAAGTAGATACTAAACAGGAGATGTCCCAGGACTGAATACGCTGGTACTCCACTTGTCACTGGTTTAAGGTCAGATTTGGAGTCTGCAACTTTTACAGTGTGGGTTCTGTCAGTGAGCCAGTTGGCAACTCATCTTGTGACGTAGGGATTTATACCTAGTTTAGTGAGTTTAGCTATAATTCCAGGTGAGGTCAAGATAGGCTGTGTGAACCACCTTACCCTCATCTACGGCTTTGGTGACTGCCTCAAAGAAGTCAATCAGGTTCAGGAGTCATGATCTGCCTTTCACAAACCCGAACTGGGTGGGATCCAGACTTTGGAGATCACCAATGTCTTTGTTTATGAGTTCCATGATGATACATTCCATTGCCTTGCTGACCAGGCTTGTCAGGCTAATAGGGTGATAGTTCCCGGGATCAGTGGTGACTCCCCCTTTGTGGAGTGGAATAACTGTTGCTATACGCAATTCAGTAGGCACAAAGCCTGATGTGAGGCTATGATTGAACATGGTGCTTAGGTGGGGAACCAGTTAATTCTGAAGTTCATGTAAAATGTAGCCTGGGATGTTATCTAGTCCCATGGATGCTGTGTTTTTGGCTTTAGAGAGTGCAGCTTTTAACTTTGTAGTTGTGATTACAGGGACTCTGCATTCTTCCTGTATAGATATGGGCTCTTTAGGGGGTGAGGGGGGTAAAGTTAGCACTGAACCTATCTGCCAGGATGCTGACAATATCAGTTGGTTCTGTAATTTTCATGCCGTTGTGCTGTAACCCAGAGCAGATCTGGGTGTTGCCATTGAGATTCTTGGCATAGCTATAGAATGCTTTGTGGTTGTCCTTAGAATCAGTGGTGATTTTGTTTTCGTAGCTAGCTTTGGAGGCTCTTATAAGGGATCTCAGCTTCTTACTGAGGCTGACCAGGAAGCTCCTCCACTCATGGGAGTTTACACTCTTTTGCAATAATTTCTGCCTTCTGTTATACAGTTTGTTTATGGTAGAGGACCACCTGATTGGCTTCCTTCTTTTGGAGGATAGCATCTTGGTTCTGTCTGGGATAGCACGATCCATGCACTCATGTAAGTGCTTATAGAGTGCATTTGTGTAGTATTCAGCAGTTGTAACTGTATTGTCCATCTGCATGGGTGTCATGTAGTTCACCACTTCTGTCTTAAGAAGCATGAAGCTGGCTTTGGAGAAATTTTTTACTGTGGTTTCCTTAATGGGGGAGGGGTTGGGATGTGGATATCAAGAGTGATTAGCTTATGATCGGATCGGACCAACGAGGAATTGACTTCAGGTGTGGAACACCGTTCACTCATGCTGGTAATGACTAGGTCTAGGATATTGTTGCCCCTGGTGGGGGGGGGGGGTGGATAAGTTGATCTGGGGCATTGGAGTTTATAAATTCCAGATAGCGTTGCATGAAGGAATTGGTACATGACTAGTTTTCCCAGCTAATGATGGGGTAGTTGAAGTTGCCCATTATTAGCGTGTTTGGTTGAACCCTAATATTTTTCAGTACATCAAGAAAAGAGGAGTGGGAATCCTGTGGCATGGTGGGGGATCTATAGCAAGCTACAATTTGGATTGCAGCTTTGCCCAGAGTTAGTTGCACTTGGATAACCTCAATGTATTATGCTGAGCAACTAGCCTGGAGGTATGGACATCCTTAATGAATATGGACACACCTCCGCCTTTGGTGTTCTGGTCCAGGTTACATGGCCAAAACGTGTTGTATGAGTTATAGCCTGGTAATGCAGGGATGCTCTCTGGAGTCTTGAACCAGGTCTCAGTCACTGCACAGATATCGATGTTCTACATTTTAAGGAGTGCCTCGAGTGAGTGCATTTTGCAATTTAGACTTCTAGCATTGAGTAACATTATCCTCAGTTTTTGCTTACCTGTTCCTGTTATGGTGGTGAATTTGTCATTTGAACCTTGCCTAAAAAGACACTATAGGGGTGGCAAGAGCCTTAGCCAGTATCAGGAATCCCAGGGGCGACAGATGCAGGCCATCTCTGGCAAAGCATTGTGGTCGGTGGCCATGTCATCTCAAGCAGACAGATACTGGATCCCCTTAGCATGCCACCAGAAGCTTAGCCAATTGTTGAAGTCAATCATTTTGTCCTTGTACTGTGGTATCATTCTGGGCGATGGCAGGATGCTACTCAGGGCTAGGGTCATACCTGCCTGGGCTACAAGATCGGAGAGCTCTTCCATGTCTCATTTCATGTAGTCCAGGGAGGTACGTCTCAGGTCGTTCACACCAACATGAACAATGATAGAGTCATATCTGTACTTGTTGTGGAGTGACCTGAGTGCATGGGTTATGTGGTGGATCCTGGCACCTGACAGGCAGCTGATAGTAACCTTCTCCTTGTTTAGCCTGGTGAGTGGGACATCAGTGTGCCTGACTATAGAGTCACCTATGACTAGTGTGCTGGATATTTTTTTTGCCTTATTGGCTGTGGTTGAGTGGCACACTGAGTCTGTGGGCTATGTGTCATTTGGGTTGTGTTGGGGGGGTGGACATTGCTTGCGTTTCTGCTTTGTAGGTCTCTGTTGCTTGGGCAGATTATTACTGAGAGCCTCCGAGAATGTTTTTGTATTTCTATGTGTGGATTTTGGTGGCGTAGATTTAGTGAGACTATGCGATAACTGTGGTGTGGTGCAAGTGTTTACCTTCTCCTCTTGAATGTCAAGTTCAGTCTTGGCTGGAGAGAGCTTTACCTTCAGTTTGGTAGATAAGCGCATCTCTCGCAGGTTGTAGTGTTGGGTGGTAGGAGAGGGTTGTCTGTGTACACAAGGCAATTTCTACATTGCCCCAAGATGCCCAGATTCATCAGATAGACAGGAGAGAACACTGGGAGCTGATCCATGGACATAGGTTCATAGGTTCATAGGTTCATACTAGGCTATCTGCCCTGGGGCAATTATAAGCCTAGCCCGATTCTGTATGGCTTACGCCACCCCTTGATTTGAGTATACTGTGCCCTTTTTAAGGTTTAGTTTACTGTGCCTCTGTCTAATAGTGACATGGGAGTAATCCCTGGGACAAACCTACGATCCCCCATCCACTTATCGAGATTCTTCTTGAAGAGATTCAGTGAGGTGCTCTGCCTCACATGAACTGGAATTCTATTCCAGAGTGAAGGGAGCCTCTGGGTTATGAACCTGTCCCTCCAGCAAGTTCTATTTATTTCTGTGCTGAGGTTCAAGTCCCTCGAGTGTGGCTCTGAGGGATTTAGATTTACTGAGGTGGAGCATGTCCATTAATTCTGGATTTGACATAGCTTTGTATGTCAGGCATAGATCGCCTCAAGTAGGCAGTATGCAACTGAGTAGAGCTGGAGTTTTTAACCGAGCAGCATATGGCATCTGTTTGAGACCCTTGATCCTCTTGGTGAGATACTTTTGGGGTCTTTCTAATTGCTGCAGGTGTCGGGTAAGGTACATCCCAAAAGGGGCATTGTATTCTATGATGGGCCTGATGAGGGATGAATAAAGGCACGATTACCTCTCTTGATCTAGATGTGAAACCCTTCGTGATGAGGTAGGTTATGTAGAAGGTCTTTCTAACCACTTTGGCAATGTGGTTTTCAAAGGAGAGATTGCTATCAACTTGGGTCCCCAGGTCCCTAATAACTTTCTCTGAACTTAATGGGTTTCCGCCTATGTGATAATTTGTGGGCACATTGTTTTTGCCAAAGGGTATGACTATACATTTTTGGCATTTAGCTTTAAACCATGGTGCTGGCACCAGTTATCTGTCTCTGTGAGACCTTTTTGAAGGATGTTTGTGTCAGCTGGAGAGTTGATTATGGCACCCAGTTTGCAGTCGTCTGCGAACTTGGTGAGCCATAGTCCTCCCACGTTTGCCTGTACCTCAGAAAAGTATATACCGAACAAAAGTGGTCCCAGGACAGAACCCCATGGGATGCCACTTGTGACCGGTTTCGAGTCTGACATGGCTCCAGCAACTCTCACTCTGTGGGTTCTGTCTTAGAGCCAGTTTGCGACCCATCTTGTGACATAGGGGTTTATATTTAAGCTGGATATCTTATCTATGATGCCCGGGTCGGGTATTGTGTCAAATGCCTTTGCAAGGTCCAGATAGGCTGTGTGGACTACCTTCCCTTCATCTATGGCTTTGGTGACTGTTTCAAAGAAGTCAACCAGGTTCAAAAGGCAGGATCTGCCCTTGACAAAGCCGAACTGGGTAGGATCTAGTGTCTGTAGGTCCCCAATGTCTTTGTTTATGAGCTCCATGATGATCCTCTCCATAGCCTTGCAGACTAAGCTAGTCAGGCTTATGGAGCGATAGTTTCCAGGGTCTGTAGAGGCTCCACCTTTGTGGAGTGGGACCACTGTTGCTGTACACCATTCTGTGGGCACATATCCTGTAGTGAGGCTGAGATTGTATAGCTGTTTTATTTGAGGGATTAGTTCCTCTTGTAGTTCATGTAGGATGTAACCTGGGATGCCATCTGGTCCCATGGAAGCAGTGTTTTTTGCTTTGGAGAGGGCAGCCTTCACCTGAGCATCTGAGATGTTTGGGAGGCAGCCCTCTGCCGGGATAGATATTTGCTCTTTGGGGGAGGGTGGAGAAGTTTGCACTGAACCTGTCTGCCAGGATATTGGCGATGTCTGTGGGTTCAGTGTATTTTTGTCATTTAGAATCAACTCAGAACAAGTCTGGGAGTTGCATCCCAGGTTTCTAACATAACTGAAAAAAGCCTTATGATTGTCTTTGGTGTCCTGTGCAATTTTTCTCTTGAAGCTGGCCTTGGAGGATTTTATGAGGGATCGTAATTCTCTTTGCTAGTACTGATCAGAGATGCCTTCCCTATTAGGGATTTTGCTCTATCATGTAGTAGCTTCCTCCTTCTGTTGTACAGTTTATTTATGGCAGGGGTCCACCAGACTGGATGCCTGCCTTTGGATGATTGGGTCTTGGTTTTGTTTGGGATAGCATGATCCATGCATTCCTGGAGATGTCCGTAGAATGCATTTATATAGGATTCTGCAGTTTGGGCTGTAGTTTCCACTGGCCCTGGGGCCTTGAAGGATTCCACTTCGGTTTTGAGAAGTGAGAAGTTCGCTTTTGAGAAGTTTTTCACTGTGGTTTTCTGGGCTGGGGGTGGGGTCGGGATGTGGACATCCAGTGAAATTTATTTATGGTCTGATCTTACCAATGAAGGATATACCTCTGGTGTGGAGCATAGAGTCCCCATGTTGGTAATGATCAGGTCTAGTATGTTGTCCCCTCTTGTGGGAGTGATGACTAGTTGTTCCATAGCATTTGAGTTTATAATTTCCAGGAATCTTTGGGCTAATGTGCTGGGGCTTGAGTAGTGCTCCCAGTCAATGTTTGGGTAGTTGAAGTCGCCCAATATAATGGTGTTCGGAGAGATCTTCATGTTCTCCAATGTTTTCAGGAAGGCCGAATGGGATTCCTGACTTTTAGAGGGTGGTTTGTAGGATGCTATAAACTGAAAAGCAGTCTTGCCCACTGTTAGTTGCACATGGATGGTCTCCGATACTGCAATGCCACTAACCTGGAGGTGTGGATATCCTTGATAAATATGGAACCACCCCCCTCCTTTTGTGGTTCGGTCCGGGTTTTGGGGCCGAAAAGCATGATACGAGGTATAGCCTGGTAGTGCTGGGGTGCTCTCTGGAGCCTTGAACCAGGTTTCTGTCACTGCACAGATATCAATGTTCTCCATACTGAGGAGAGCTTGAGTGCATCTTGAGGTTAAGACTTCTGGCATTTAGCAGCATTACCCTTAGTTTCTTGTTCCTTGCACTGTCTATGGGGGTAGGTTTGACTTTTGAGCCTTGCCTAAAAAGGCACTATGGGGTGGAAAGAGCCTTTGCCAATATCCAAAGCCCAGGGGTGACAGGTGCAAGCCATCCCTAGTGAAGCAACGTGGCTTGTCGAGCATGTCATCCCAGGCTGACAGACACTGGATCCCCTTTGAATGACACCAAAATGTTAGCCAATTGTTAAAATCGATCATTTTGTCTTTGTACTGTGGCATCATTCTAGGTGAGGGTAAGATGCTGCTCAAGGTCAGAGTCATACCAGCCTGGGCTACATGATCAGAGAGCTCCTCTATGTCTCTTTTCATGTAGTCCAGGGAGGTACGTCTCAGGTCATTCACACCAGCATGTACAATGACTGAGTCATATTTGTATTTGCTTTGGAGTGACCTGAGTGCTTGTGTTATGTGGCGGATCCTAGCACCCGACAGGCAGCTCACTGTGACCTTCTCTTTACTCCGCCTGGCGAGCGGACGTCAGTGTGTCTGACAATAGAGTCACCTATAACAAGAGTATCAGGTGTGTTATTCAGCCTTAAGGGCTGTGGCTGCTTGGCACACTGACTTTGTGGGTTATGTGTTGTGTGTGTTTTGTTTTGAGGTAGCATTTGCTTGGATGTCTGCTTTGGAGGTCTCTGTTGCTTAGGTAGATTTTTATTTAGAGCCTCCGAGTATGTTTTTGTGTATTTATGTGTTTGGTTCGCTGATGTGGTGGGACTATGTGATACTGGAATTGTGTTGTGTGAGGTTACCTTCTCCTCCTGACTGGTTACACCAGTTTTGAGAAGAGAGAGCTCAGCCTCCAGTTTGGCTAAATAGTTGCATCTCTCACATATATTTGAACCTGTTTGGAGGAGGAGAGGGTTGTCCGTGTACATGAGACAGTTGTAACATTGCCTCAAAATTCCCAGATTCACCAGCTGGACTGGAGAGGAAACCATTGACTGACCTTTGGACATGCTAGAGTAACAGGGAAACTGAATTTAAGATGGACCAATAGAGGACAGGGTAATCATAGAGAGTATAAGAGTTAGTAGTGCTTATGGTTTAATAGTGCTAACATGTAGGATTACTTAATTGGACCAGTGAAGGGCCTTATAATGAGAATATGGTGTTTAAGTTGAGAGATAGAGCAGTTCTAAGGAAAAAGTGAAGAGCAGCCTTTGTGGAGCCAGGAATAGTTTAAACCCAGTTAGGCGGCGCTGCCCATTGTTGCGCTATGCTCAAAAATGCGCAAAACTGCACAAAAGAGGGTTTTAAGAGAGGAAGATGAAGGAGTTTGGAAATTGACCCAAAATGGCCAATAAAACTACAGTTTCAAGTCAGTAACCACTCCCACAGGGGCAGGCAGGCTGCTCAATGTTTTTCACTGCCACTGATCAACAGAGAGACTTTCCTTTAGCCCAAGCAAAAAATGGCCTCACAGAAACTTACAAACAGTTCAAGAACAGCAAGCCTGTAACTGAACGTTTTTAAATCTCAGAAAAGTGGGAAAAAGCAAGATTTTTTTCTTGTTTGTTTTTTCAGAGATAGCAGAGGTTGACAAGTATCAACAAGTTATAACAGTGCAGTAAATGACCCCACACAAGAGTGTTAGGCCAAAGACAGATAAAATGCAAGTTTTGAGAAAAAAACGATTTTAAAAATAAGTGCAAACAGGAAATTCAGTAAACAGCTCTAGGTTGTGCTCTAAATACAGTTACTAATGCAGAAATCAAATTTAACAAGCCAGAAAATGCTCAAAATAGGTGGCTATGCAGAAAAACTTAGCAAATAAACAGAGGAAAAATAGTCTCAAAAGTGGCTCCTTTCTTCTCTCAGCGTTTTCCCCTCTTGGTGGGTGCTTCAGCAACAGCCAACAAGCCTGAAAAGGTGCCAAAACCACGAGGCAACCAGGTTTTAAGAGAGTAAGATGAAGGAGTTTTGAAATTGACCCAAAATGGCCAATAAAACTACAGTTTCAAGTCAGTAACCACTCCCACAGGGGCAGGCAGGCTGCTCAATGTTTTTCACTGCCACTGATCAACAGAGAGACTTTCCTCTAGCCCAAGCAAAAAAATGGCCTCACAGAAACTTACAAACAGTTCAAGAACAGCAAGCCTGTAACTGAATTTTTTTAAATCTCAGAAAAGTGGGAAAAAGCAAGATTTTTTTTTGTTTTTTCAGAGATATCAGAGGTTAATAAGTATCAACAAGTTATAACAGTGCAGTAAATGACCCCACACAAGAGTGCTAGGCCTAAGACAGATAAAATGCAAGTTTTGAGAAAAAAATTATTTTAAAAATAAGTGCAAACAGGAAATTCAGTAAACAGCTCCAGGTTGTGCTCTAAATACAGTTACTAATGCAGAATTCAAATTTAACAAGCCAGAAAATGCTCAAAAATAGATGGCTATGCAGAAAAACTTAGCAAATAAACAGAGGAAAAATACTTAGTCTGAAAAGTGGCTCCTTTCTTCTCTCAGCATTTTCTCCTCTTGGTGGGTGCTTCACCAACAGCCAACAAGCCTGAAAAGATGCCAAAACCACGAGGCAACCAGGTTTTAAGAGAGGAAGATGAAGGACTTTTGGAAATGACCCAAAATGGCCAATAAAACTACAGTTTCAAGTCAGTAACCACTCCCACAGGGGCAGGCAGGCTGCTCAATGTTTTTCACTGCCACTGATCAACAGAGAGACTTTCCTTTAGCCCTAGCAGAAAATGACCTCACAGAAACTTACAAACAGTTCAAGAACAGCCTGCCTGTAACTGAACTTTTTTAAATCTCAGAAAAGTGGGAAAAAAGCAAGATTTTTTTGTTTTTTTTCAGAGATAGCAGAGGTTAACAAGTATCAACAAGTTATAACAGTGCAGGAAATGACCCCACACAAGAGTGCTAGGCCAAAGACAGATAAAATGCAAGTTTTGAGAAAAAAACGATTTTAAAAATAAGTGCAAACAGGAAATTCAGTAAACAGCTCTAGGTTGTGCTCTAAATACAGTTACTAATGCAGAAATCAAATTTAACAAGCCAGAAAATGCTCAAAATAGGCAGCTATGCAGAAAAACTTAGCAAATAAACAGAGGAAAAATACTTAAAGTCTCAAAAGTGGCTCCTTTCTTCTCTCAGCATTTTCTCCTCTTGGTGGGTGCTTCACCAACAGCCAACAAGCCTGAAAAGATGCCAAAACCATGAGGCAACCAGGTTTTAAGAGAGGAAGATGAAAGAGTTTTGGAATTGACCCAAAATGGCCAATAAAACTACAGTTTCAAGTCAGTAACCACTCCAACAGGGGCAGGCAGGCTGCTCAATGTTTTTCACTGCCACTGATCAACAGAGAGACTTTCCTTTAGCCCAAGCAAAAAATGGCCTCACAGAAACTTACAAACAGTTCAAGAACAGCAAGCCTGTAACTGAACTTTTTTAAATCTCAGAAAAGTGGGAAAAAAGCAAGATTTTTTTGTTTTGTTTTTCAGAGATAGCAGAGGTTAACAAGTATCAACAAGTTATAACAGTGCAGTAAATGACCCCACACAAGAGTGCTAGGCCAAAGACAGATAAAATGCAAGTTTTGAGAAAAAAACGATTTTAAAAATAAGTGCAAACAGGAAATTCAGTAAACAGCTCTAGGTTGTGCTCTAAATACAGTTACTAATGCAGAAATCAAATTTAACAAGCCAGAAAATGCTCAAAATAGGTGGCTATGCAGAAAAACTTAGCAAATAAACAGAGGAAAAATACTTAAAGTCTCAAAAGTGGCTCCTTACTTCTCTCAGCATTTTCTCCTCTTGGTGGGTGCTTCACCAACAGCCAACAAGCCTGAAAGACATGCCTGAATAAAAAACTACTTTCCTCTAGATAAGTGAGGAAAGTGAGTACAATAGCTGTTTTTCTCTAAGCAAGTGAGGAAAGTAAGTGCAAAAACTGTTTTCATCTTGGTAATGAGGAAGGATGAGTGCTTTAGTAATTAGTAGCTTATTTAGTGCTTAAAACAAGTTCTGAGCAAGTGCTGAGCACGAATAAGCAAATTCAAGTGCTAAAACTAAACTTGACTAGTTACAGGAAAGAAACAAGTGCAAATGCGGACTTTCAAATCAGAAAGTTGAGAGAGATGCAAAAGATTCCCCAGATGGCCAATAACTACATATCCGGGGCCAGAACCACTCCTTTACCACTCCCACTGACAAGCTAGAAGGCTTCCCTCCAACACAGAAAGGCTTGGGGGGGCTCAGAAGCTTACATACAGTCCTGGATACAGCAAGTCTGTATCTGGACTACACTAGTTACAGGAAAGGTAGGAAACAGTCTTACAGTTTTTTTTTACAGAAAAGTAGCTAAAACAGAAGTAAAAACAATTCAAATGCAGTGCAAGCTGGCACACTTGAGTATCTAGCAATATTAGACCAAACACAGTTTAAAAAAATGCAATTAAATTTAAAATGACTAAAAACAAGTGCAGAAGGAGTGTATTAGGTAGAATGTGGTAAAGAGATGGGATTGGGGGGAGTGTCCTAGATCAAATTTACAGTGGGGCTGGCAACTGCAAAAGCCACCAAATTTAAAGAACAAACCAAAAATAAGGAGAGTGGGTGGGACAAAACACTTTCAGCAGAGATCTGAAAAACTATACACTGAATCAAAAATAACAGTGCACAACTCTAAATAAAATTAGTCCAGCAACAATTTACAGTACACAATTCTGAAGAACCAAAAAAAATACTTAGCTCAGTATATTTCCAGATAGTTTGAAAAGAGCTCTGTTAGACACAGTTTCCAGCAATGAAATGCATGAACTGTTTTAAATGATAGTGCATTTTTCAGTAACAATATTTTTGAATTATGCTACTGATTAGCATCAACTAAGTAGGTATAAGATATCATATAATAACACGTTATAAACAAATCTACAATAAGCTGCTGAAATGGATTGTGCTTATGGTGCTTAATGAAAATACATTATTTGTGGAATTAAAGTTCACTATTACTTATTTCTGAATGATTATTAAAAAACAGTATAACAACAATGTTACAGATCATATCGAACTGAATGCCTAGTTTAATAAGACATACATACTTCAATAATATGGTAAATGTTTGCATACTCATGGGCAACCTCTATTAGCCTCCCCAATCTTCTCTGAGCTTGGTGACTCTTATAGTGAATTTCCTCATCAACTACAGAGAAAACAGCAAAGGAGGGGGGAATTTTGCTTACCTATCCTATAAGTTTATGCCTATCACTGTACTATTCTTACATGTGTTAAAAAGTACAGTGTTCCTTTTCAGATTATATGCAGATTATTCATATATCAGAAATAGTTCTGATTATTCTGTGTTATTTTTCCTTAATATTAAATAATCTCATTCCTAACTGTTTACTGCAAGTACAAAGCAGAGATTTGTCAAAACTTTGTTACATTTTATTTTCTGGCTCCAGCTGGTCTGTTTTGGGATGGTTACATTTTTCAAATTTTGCAGTGTTTTAGCATTTGTAATGTAAAGGACTGCTTTGTGTTATGTCTTCAATTATTTCCCTGTTTTTTTCTGATCTTCTAAATTAAGAAACCAAAGGTTTGAACACTGCAGTATACACTCATTTTTATTCTGGTTATACACTTGCTCCTTTAACCCCTACCCTCACTTGGTCTAGGGTTTGGTGGCTAACTCTAGTCAGCCATCTTTTTCGTGCAGCACTCCTTTTGAAAATAATAAATGCCTCACAAAATGATTGCATTAATAAATGAGTTGTGGTGTATGTATTTTCAAAAGCTTTCTGGTTGTATTAAAATGAATTACTTAGAATTATAGTACATCTTACTATATTTTTACTGTATTTATAGTCTATTTCAAGTATGTATGTGCAAATGCATAAATATATACATACACACACATATGTATATATATATATATATATATATATATATATATATATATATATATATATAATACATATACATATATATATATATATGTTTTAATATTTTTGTTTTTATAATTTTATACACACACACACACACACACACACACACCTATATATATATATATATATATATATATATATATATATAAATGTCTATGTATATATTCACATGTATGTGTGTGTGTATATATATATATATATATATATATATATATATATATATGTGTGTGTGTGTGTGTGTGTGTATATATAAATATATATATATATATATATATATATATATATATGTGTGCATGTGTGTGTCTGTGTGTGTCTGACACATGACCGAAGCCCAGTAATAATGTTACTAGGAATGTCACTGTGCGGATAATATCAACATGGGATAATATCGGTATATTCAGTGGTCAAATTCCACAGTGTCAAACACACTAAAATAAGCCATGGCAATTTGCTGTCCTTTGTCCTGTGTTGCAGTCTGAAAGGCACAATTAATATGGTCAAAGTTCTTGCCATTGCCTACATCCCCAATCTGAGTGCAGTAAATATGTCCTTTTAGAATCACAAGACTGGTTATTTAGTTCACAAAAGATTTCACGATGGTGCAAACCTTCTGACAGTACTTCTCAACATTACTGCACAGAATCTTATTGTTACTTGCTCACGTATAATCTGGATGATGGATAGCATGTATATGAGTACTGAAACACATTCTAGACAAATCTATACTATTCTTGTTTAATTAGGTATGGCAGTAATAGAAATTTGTGCCTTTTGTATACCCCCCCCCCATGACAGCCAAGTTGTACGACAAGTAAAATACACTTTGGTGACTCTTATTTCCTGTTTACTCCAATGTTTGCTTTGTACTTTAGGGTAACATACATAATGCTAGGTTTTGAAGCAGCTGCACTCTGGGCTGTGTGTAGCAATATTTAAGCAGCTATACTCAAGGGATGTTACATTCACTTTGTGCCAATGTTTGGTGTGAAGTAGAAACAGCTGGCCTGGATTCTTTTAATGGATGTTGTTAATTTCATTTTATGGTAAAACAAGTGATGCGTCAATGTTTTGTACATTCCACAGAGATTCAGAATGCATATGAGATTATTAATCCAAACCTCCCTCATTATGCGGCTCATCTACTCATGTATTTTCAGGAATAGTATGTATATGGGAAAGTCTACAAGGTGACAACTAGAGCTGCTGTCATCAAAAGATATTCCCCATTATTTCCAACAATGTTTGATGCATCTCTGAATTAAATGAGTACTTCTTCTCAAGAACCAAGGGACTGCACAGAAGATTTACAAGTTTACTAGGTTGATTTGTGACATGCCATTGATACGCCATCATTCAAGAGCAGAACAATATGCATGATTTGCACCTATGTCTACAGTCTGGAGTTCCAGAAATCACTAGGAGATGATGCCACAGTAAAACGGAGACGGAGTTCAAAATCATTTTCGAATGAAAGTGTGACTACAACTTGACATTGTTCTTAACTGCATTGACATCCTCAGTTCACCTCTGACGT